>NC_048298.1:242077171-242146411 GCF_013100865.1 Trachemys scripta elegans | reverse complement strand
ACTAAAGATACATTTTTTGCACTCTCACCTAGATTTTTTTCCACCGAACTGCGGAGCAGTGAGCGACGAGCACGGCGAGCGATTTCACCAGGACATTGCAACAATGGAGAAACGCTATCAGGGCAAATGGAGCCCATCAATGCTTGCAGACTATTGCTGGACAGGGACAAGTGATGCTCCATTTAATGAATACAAGAGACAAGCCAAGAAGCGCCGAATAGACACTGAATAGGACTAAACTATGTACATAATAGTTTTTTGCCTTTTATTTCATAAGAAATTTTATTTCTATAACCCTTTTGCTGATTTTTAAAGTGTTACATAAACAGGACAGGTGAAATATTATGATGTAACGCAACCATAAACACATGAAAAGACCTAGGTTTACAATTTATGGTTAAAACTCTACTATCTACACAATATACATAGACATAAAATGTAAAAACTTAAATATCTTAGAGACAGTAGCCATTCAGTTGTTTTAATTGTCATATTTGAATTCAGCACATCAAAATACATAATAAATAGCACATTTTATCTCTGAAGCAGACAACTTCTCAAAAATTGTAGACCAGTGTAATAGAACGTAATATTATATGCCACTTTGGGCTGGCTACAAACACAATTTATATCATTGTCTGTGCTGAGCTGGCCTGATTGCTGGTGTATGTCACCGAGTTGAGTTATAGGATAAAAATGGGGTGCAGTGGACCTAGAATAATATAAAACAGTATTTTTTTCTTACTTGAGTGGAAGGATGGTTTTAAAGTTAGAACCCACAAAATCTGGGTTTAATCACAGTGCTGCTGTAAACTTCATGTATGACTATGGGCAAGTTATTTAAACTCTGTGCCACAATTCTTCATCTTTAAAATAGGGATAATAGTACTTTTTCTCCCATATTTTGTCTGACTGGTCTATTTACATTAGTCTGTAAACTCATTGGGAATATATAAATGTTCGGTGCATAGGCCCGAATTGAGACCCCAATTTCATTTGGGAAGTTAGATGCTATTGTAATATGAATACTAATAATAGACCTCTTCTTAATCATTCTGTATTTAACTTATCTATGCTGTGGTTTTATTTAATATTATACAGGCATGAAATGGACTGCAGCAGTCCTGTAAAATGTCAAAAATGTTTATGTGGGAGTATAGCCAGCAAAGGACATGAGAACAGATCTGACCGTTACTTAACAAAAATATTTTTGGGACCAGCAGTACTTCCAAAGTGTTCTAAAGGCTTGCCTGTATGGAGAATTAGTGTGCGTTAAGTTGAGGTATAAATCTACAGTGTAGTAGCCTGCCGTGCATGCAGGGTATGTCTACACAGGGATAAAAATACCTGGGGCTGGCCTGGGTCAGCTCACTCGAGCTTGCGAGGCTTGGGCTTGGGGGGCTGAAAAATTGCTTTGTAGACATTTGGGCTCAGGCTGGAGCCTGAGAGTGGAGGGTCCTAGAGCTTCGGCTCCAGCTCAAGCCTGAACATCAACATAGCGATTTTTAGCTCCACAGCCCGAGCGCTGGGAACCTGAGTCAGCTGACCCAGGCCATCTGTAGCCATGCCATGGGGATTTTATTCCATGTATAAGTACCCTAACCCTAGTTCACCATGTGGATCCTGCTACTGCACGTTACAAGTTCTGCAGTGAGCTTTGACTTACTCCTGTTTCAGACTAAGCATAGTAGCTGAAAGCATAGCACCCGAAGGCCTTGTCTACACTACCACTTTTGTCAGTATAACTTATGTCACTCAGGGTGTGAGAAAAACACACCCCTGAGCGACATAAGTAACACCGACAGAAGCCCGGTGTTTACAGCGCTATATCGGCGGGAGAGCTTCTCCTGACGACATAGCTACCGCCACTCATGGAGCAGGTTTTATGTTGATGGGAGAGTCCTCTCCCGTCGGCATAGAGCAGCTACACGAGCCATCTTATGACGGCAGAGCTGCATCACTACAGCTGTGCCATTGTAGGCTCGCTAGTCTAGACATGCTCCAAACCACACTCAGTGACTTTCACTGTTCTATAGCAGTATCCAGATACTGAGTTACTGCGCAGCAAGCTGGTTTTGCTGGAGATTTACAACTTAGATTGCCGGCACAGTAATTCAATGAATAGATGAGCCCCAAATATTTATATTCAGTAATTTAGAAAAAAAATTATCCACTCAGATCTGCAACATGGATCTAGACTCAAATATTCTGATTTCCCTCTATGTACATACCATTGTACATTGATATAATTGGTAGTATCTTTCATGCATGTAGTGAGAGCTGATTATTAAAAGAATAAATCTGACATTTAACATTTATAATATTTAACAAAGCAGTGGTTAAAAACTGTGAAGACTGAAAACTGATATTATTGAGGGGTTTGCATATAGAGTGAAATTTATCTACCAATATCAAGGCTCTCAGCAGAGCAGAAAACCCATTGTTCCACTGTACTCTGCAGAGCAATGGGTGATTTTGTGCACAGTCTGTGTACTAGAAGTGAGATTTGTGCTAGCTGTGCATTAACTAACATGAAATGGGATGGACCAGGGGAAAGGTTCGGAGGTGTAGCCACTAGATCCACATTGATATTCAGATTCAGTAGCCAAATGGTCACAATGGGATGCACAAGGATTGTGGCACTTGTTCCTGACCAGGGACTGGAGTGGTGGTTGTGAAGGGAGTCATAGGACTACTCAGTGTTTTGACTGCTGATTGAGGAATGTATTTTGTTTCACTTACACCCAAGTGTAATTCACCTGCATAGATGCATGTGTGTGTGTTTCCCTTATGCAAGATTGCAATTATTCAGTAAGAGAAGAATATATATTAACAAGTTTAAAATTTGATGTGTTCTGGGCAAATGAACAACTGACTGAATTTGCCAACGAAAGCAGATGAAACAACCCTGTCTGCTACCTCCCTCCAGGACGTATGGGCTGGAGGGGATAGTTAATTCCCTTAAGGAACTTTGTACTTTTTACAAGTGTAAGTTTTAAAATAATTTAAAAATAATAAGCACACAACCATTCCTTATGGCACAACCACATTAGGAAAAACAACGGTTAAAATTATATGATTTGATAAGGATAGATCCACAGTTATCTGTCATTTTGTCTGTAGGATCTATAATGTATCATTATATATTACAATTCATGTTACGTTAATTATCTCTACTTTAGTCATAATCTCTATAGAATTGACATACCTGCAGTAGGAGGCATTTTCTGAAGACTGTGTGTTTCCCAGGATTGGCATACTGCAGCTATTGTAGAAATTCATTCCTTTGTGGATCCAGCCCTATTCTATGAAGAGATATGCCAGCTGGATTTTAACCTCCTGTTCTAAAGCATGTAAACTAAATTAGTTTCAAACCAAAGCAGCCAGGCATTCACTATCCAGGAGCAGGAGTTATAAAGTAATTGAAATTAGCAGTGACCTGAATAACTTAGCCTTAGTGATGTGCATCAAGGATTTCCAGCTGGAATTATTTCAACAGCAAGAAGCACTGACATTACAGCATGGCCCAAGACCAAAACTTAGTCTAACACCAGAAGCTACCTATTCTTCCTGAATTGAAAGAGAATAAAATAAATGTTTTAGTACTACCACTACTTCTTTTTAGAATCACTGTTAAAGAGATTATGCAATTGCTGCTGATTTAGACTGCTCAGTGACTAAGCAGGGTAGATGTCATTTGCAATGGAAAAACACACAAAGATTTGTTAGGGGTTCTAACTCGTGAGCAGGGCTAATTGGATTTGGAATTCACTATTACAGTTGCTGTCCCTGCTGCTACTACCAGAAAGGAAAACCAGAATTAGAAAGGGGAGGAGCTTGAAGTAGTTTTAGAAAGAAATTATTTTAGCAGTATTCCATAAACAATATTTGCCTGCTTTGTATGAATAGACATTCTATTTTACCTTTGCATTTATCAAGTAATTCCCCATTCTTCTATTTATTTACTAACTTGTTTGTGTCTTCCTAGTATTTGTATTATTTCTTTCAGAACAATTTCCCTATCACTAGCCTTTTTTACCATCATACTGTTCCTTCCATGACAAGTTGCATCCTTTCTACTGGCATCCCATCCAGGTCTCATTTTTCTTTAGATCTCTTCTTAGTTTGATCTAAAGCTGGGATTCTCAAACTGGGGGTTGAGGCAGTCACAAGGTGGTTACATGGGGATCACAAGCTATTAGCTCCATGGGGCTGACAGTTCCTCATTAAATTAAATTACCCCCCCCCCATTTTTAATGTATAAACACTCAGAGACTTGTTATATGAAAGGGGTCACTAATTCAAAAGTTTGAAAAGTCTAAGGAATCTTTTATTTTCTGTCTGATCTACCTTTATTCATTTAGTCCTCAACTGTCTGGTTATGTTTACATTGTAAGCATTGTGCCTTTACCATATATTCCAAGCTGCCCAAAAGACCTCTCTTCTTTTTTCAGCTGTGTATCCATGTGCTCTGTATATTCCCCACCCCTTCTTAGTGCCATTTCTTACTTCTTTCTTTCTAATCTTTCCATTTATCAGACTAGACAATGTACAAACCCTGTTTGCTGTACAAATATCTTAAGAGGCTACAGTACAGTACAATGGCAGGAACGTCAAAAAAACATTGTTTGCGGCACTCTTGCAAGAGGAGTGGAAAAATTATTCTGTTGACAGTACGATATTGTATCAAGATAATTTTTACTATTACTATCAAAGGGGCTGATAAACATAAGACAAATTTCTTTTAGCAAAAAAGAACAGGTTTCTTTTTGTAGTGGCTATGATTCAGTTCCCTAGTTTGGCAGTGACAGTACAGAGTTAGTACAGAGTCAGGGTATGTCTGCACAGGGAGTTTAATGTGAAGCTTTTTGATGTGCATCTGGTAACTCACAGTATGTACCAATAGCATGCACATGGGATGCCTGTTCCACTTTCAGTTTGCATCATGTGAACGCATGGCAGTGGTTTATGTGAACTGAGGGAGTAGAGTTCTCAAAGGTTTTCCCATGGTCATTTGGTTCATGGCTGAGCAATATGCATCAAGGGATTGTTTTCCCTGTGAATTGTGGGATGCAAAGCAGAAGCCACGTGGGTTCAATTTTTTTTTTTAATTTTTTAAATTTTTTAAATTTTAAATTTTTTAAATTTCCGTCTCTGGGAGGGCTAGCACTATTTTCAAAGTGGTGCCAGCATGGACCAGAAATGCACTGCTCCACTATGGTGGCAACCCTTGTGTTGACAAGCCCTTGGTTAAATGTGTGGAATGTTTGGGATCCAGGCCATGGCAGGTGGGAAATGTTAATCTGTCATTGCTGATGGGGATACCTCTGCATGTGCAGAGTGTATGTATGCCTGGGATACACTGAAACTTGGAAAAGAAATCCTAGGCTTGTGAAAGAATTGTACATTGTGTGCACCTCTTAGTTTAGAAACGGCTGTGGGGTTGGTTGGAGCAGGTGGATCATATCACTACATGGCTTCCCATGGTATGGAAGTACTGACTAAAGAGGCCTTTTAAATTGAATTGTAACTGTGATATTCACATCATACTTTTGTTACTTCAAAAATATTTTTGTCCTTTTCTAGACAAAACTTGTGAAACTGCTGTTGATGCATCGGGCAAACCCTAGTCTTCTCAGCTGCAATGATGAAAAGCCCTCAGGTGGGTGATGATCCAATAATGTTATTTATGTGCTAATAAATGTGATAGTCCTTTATTTTTCCCTCAGCAAATGGTTCTATCCTTCACTCATCAGCTGTATACTGTTGGCTAAGCCCACCATGCAAAGAGTAAGTTGTTTTGTATGGAGGTATGTGAATGCCTCAAAGGGAATTTTACTGCATAATTCCACCACAAGAACGTATCATGTAATTTCAAAGAGACTGACTCAAGAAGTTTTGAGAGGTTATGTGTTCACAAAATACTGTTGTAGTTGGGGTGCTTTTCACCTCTCGCCTTTGGGTTCTGAAGCTGTGGCATTATACCAGGACCAATGCCTTAAAGGATCTTCTTAAAGTTATAGAATAGGTGATGATTTATTGTATGTAACCCTTCTGCCAGTAAGATTTGGCAGCAACAAGGGCCGGGTTCAGTATTTAGGGGTTCCTTTTCAACAATACAACACAAAACCAGCTCAAGCCCCCACCCAGTGACCTGGGACAATTACACACCACCCCCTGGGTGCCTCTAAGAGGCAATGCTTCCCCTCTTGTAAGCACAGAGTCTGAGTGTAGCAAAAAAAATTAATAAAAGGAGGGAAATAACTCGTCATTAATTTGGGAAAACACTGCAAACAGGGTTCATGAACATAAACCATGAGCAAAAGACCGACCCCCAAAATAAGTTGGGCAGTGTCCTTTTCCCTCAAGTTCTTATGTCCAGCAACCAAAAGTCCCTTTAATGTGTCCGTCCCTTCTCTGCATCCCACTCACTGTTGTTGTCCTTGGTCAGTGCAGACCCAGAGTTCAGAGGTGCATCTGCAGAGTTTACTTCCCACCATGGGTGGAGGGGGGTAAGGTGGCACCTTACTTGTTCCACTGCCTGGGAACTTGCTTGTGGCACCTCTCCACTGGCTGCCTGGCTGCTGATTACTGGCCGCTCTGCCAGCCAATCATGTATTCAGGTCCCACCACTAACAAAGCTTTCAGTGAGTTCAGCTGTTAGGCGGGGAGCCTCACTGCTGGTGCACACAGGGCAGTCTCTTGCATCAGACACACTGTCCCAAAGCACATCTAACACTTAGACCTAGGTATCAGTGATTTCAGCTCTGCAGTTTGTAACAAGACTCTCAATTGAGTCTCAATTAGCTCTTTTATTATACAGTGGAGAGATGAAGAGTCAAATAGTATCTAAGACCCTTAAGCAGGGCCCACACCATCAGGTACAAGTACCTGTCCCCACCCACTGTCAACTCACTGGGCTTTGATACCGATGTCCCCTGCCTAGCAAGTGCCATTTAGTTGAGGGTGAGTCTCTCAGTCAGGCTATGCCAAGTACAGTTGTGCTGCCCTTGATCACACTACAAGAAAAATAACGCTTTATTACTCCTTCCCCAATAACAAGGAGACTGGGGATCCAACACTAGCCAAAAATGATCATTTGGGCAAGCAATCCCATCAGGCTGAGCATGTAGGCAGGGTGGGTGTCCCCATGCAAACAAGATCAGCTACTGAAGTGCTCTTCTGCAGCTCATCACTGGATGTCAGGGAGAGCTCATTCAGACTCTGCTTACATGTATTTTAAAATAATAGCATTTCTTGTATATTTTAGGTAAATTGTACCTTCTCTTATGGAAAGTCATCCAAAAAACCTGATAACATAATAAAAAAAGATCCATTCATAAAATGTCTTCTCTATAACTTTTAGTATTATTTTTAGCATATTTTCTTATTCCTATGGAGACTTGGTTTTGGTGGTTCCTGTCTTTCTCTACCTCCCCATAGCCAGAGTTAGATGCTACAAGGTTGGATGCTCATCTCCATGACTTTCAGAGATGCTCAGGATTGACAGGCATAACCTATTAGCCCTGATCAGGATATCATGATCAGCTCAGTTATCAAAGGGCAACATGTTTCCCAGTGTACTGCAACCCTTTCTTTTTGCACAGATGACTCTCCCTGCAAAAACTGCCTCTACCCCTCCTCTGCAGACCTTCCTTTTTACTTCTTCCTCCACCCACCAACCAGCCCATTGCTCCTCCAGGGTATCTGGCTGCATGCTACTGTTGCTCTTCACATACAGTGGCACAGCAGCAGCTGCTAATTGAACCCTGGATGTTTAATAATGTTGCAAAAGCAAAATGTCGCAAAAGCAGTTCACCCTGCTCCATAGTACTGCTGCTTTGAGGCACCTCTCTAACCCACCAGACTCAAAGAACAGCACTGTCATTGTCTCAGAAGGAAACTTCCTCAGAATAGAAGTGAGGAAATAAATGATTTTGAAATTGGGCTGTATGTAGAATATAGATAGAGGAAATGGAAGTCTAGTACTGTAAAAAACTGAAGAGTCTTATTGGCAGGCTAGGAGAAGTAGTATCCTCAGCATAATTCACCTTATAAATAAGGCAATGATTTTGTCATGGAGGTCGCAGAAGTCACGGATTCTGTGACTTCCAGAGACTTTTGTGACTTCAGCCCATGGCGCCTGGGAGCTGCAGGGTTCCCCGCTGCCTGGGAACTTCAGGCAGCTAGGCCCCGGGAGCTCTGAGCCACCGTGGTCGGTGGGGGGTGCTCTGCAGCTCCCAGACCCTTTTGGGGGGTGGGAGATCCTGCATCTCCCATCATCGCAGGCAGTGGGGAGACACCTGGAGCTCCCAGCCCTCACGGGCAGCCGGTGGGACACCCCAGGCTCCTGGCCTCTGAGCCACATCCAGTGGGGGACCCACAGCTTGGAGCTGGGCCTCCCGCCGCTGGTGTGAGGACCTTCAGCTTGCATTTTGTCATGTATATTTTTAGTAAAAGTCACCGATAGGTCACAGGTTTCCATGAATTTTTATTTGTCCATGACCTATCGGTGACTTTTACTAAAAATATGCATGACAAAATTTTAGCCTTACTTACAAATAAAGTATTAGAGGTGAAGAAGGCAAATACCCTGGAAAAGAGGAGCAACCAAAGAAATACGTAGTACATTAAACAAAGCATTATTATTAAAAATCCTTCTGTGGAAGTGCAATACCTTACCTTCTGAGGAAAGGTTGCAATGAGTGAACATAAGCCATCTGAAAACTTAAACCTTAACTCATAATATTCACATAGCACACACACAAAAAAAAAAGTTGCTTTCAGCACTTCAACTTGTGCAAATCAGTATACAATTTTAGGTGTCAGACTAATTTGTGTGTGGGGGGGGGATACCAAGAGCTTTCAATACTCTCTTTTGTTCAAAAACATGGTTTAATTATTGTTTGCAATGTTTTTGTTGCCATGTTGGTCCCAGGACATTAGAGAGAAAAGGTGGGTGAGGTAATATCTTTCTGTGTGTAGTTTGTCTCTTTCACTAACAGAGGTTGGTCCAATAAAAGATATTACCTCACCTACCCCATCTCTCTAATTCTTCCGTTATGGCATTCAATATTTTTATCTTCCTGTAGTTCACATAATATTGAATAGTTTAGCTCCTGGTAGAATGAGACTGGCTTTGAAGTACTGTAAACAATTATGATGTAATTTCATACAGAAGGCATCATACATTTATTTTTTATCAATAACCTGGTGCACTATTTTGTGATAAATATCAGGAGCAGTGCTTGTCTTTTTGACAAAATGTTGATATTAACCTTTGTTAAATCTTAATCTGATCTGGAGTTTTGAGTCAAGTAGGGTTTTGCTGTTCTACTTTCTTTTGCCTGATAGTCTTGTTATGCCACTGTCTAGATATTGCAGCTTCTGAATTTATTGAAGAAATGCTGCTGAAGGCTGAAACTGTATGGGAGGAAAAAATGAAAGACCCGTTATCTGTTTCTGCTTTATCACAAGAGGAGCCATATGAAGAGATCATCCATGATCTGCCTGCACTTTCCAATAAACTGTAAGTTTTTTTTATTGTTAAGGGTGTACTATTAAAGTGATAAAATGTTGGGGCAAGATTTTCCTGTAGATTGTATGCACAACTGATGGGCTAATTGGGTTCCTCATTTTAGAAAGTTGCTTTATGTTTCTCTGTTTTTGGTTCCCCGTCTCTACTAAGTTTGCTTTAATTTTGTACATCAATATAGGCTATAAAGTACGGTAAGAAGAACATAATGTATTGTTATGTTAGTCAGTAAAAATTCCTGGGTTATTTTAGCAGAATTACTGTGGGGTACCATCTTAGACTCTGTTAGATATTCAGGCCTGTCTGCAAAGGCCTATACTTTAAGAATTTAGGTGTATTCTTATAATCACTTAGGTAGTTATAGAGGTACAAAACAAGAATCAAAATCAGTCTGCCTGTTTATAGGCCTTCTCTCACTATGATAGTCTGAGGCCTTATTCTTAGGCTAAGGCCTTTGGCTAAACGGCAGAGGCAGCCATAACCTGGGAAACGAATGATCATGTCCTCACCAATCACACTGAAATAAGGTAGTTCTGGGCTGTTAAAAAAGTGATCTAATCTATCACCTCCAGAGAAAGGGAAGAGCCTAGAAGATTTAAACTCATTTATCAATAGCTGGGATGTGAAATCCTCATTTCTTTGTTGTTCTATCACTGTAGTCCCCATTTCCCTACTGTTTGTCTTTATAATCTCTGTCGGGTTCTGTGATTGTTTCTGTCTGCTGTCTAATTAATTTTGCTGGGTGTAAACTAATTAAGGTGGTGAGATATAATTGGTTAGATAATCATGTTACAAAATGTTAGGATTGGTTAGTTAAATTTCAGTAAAATGATTGGTTAAGGTATAGCTAAGCAGAATTCAAGTTTTACTATATAGTCTGCAGTCAATTAGGAAGTAAGGGGTGGGAGGTGGTAAATTGAAATCATGTTTTGCTAAAGGGGGAATGGGAACAGGGACACAGGCAAGGCTCTGTGGTGTCAGAGCTGGGAAGGGGGACACTGCAGAAGGAAATTGGAATCATTGCTTGCTGGAAGTTCACCCCAACAAACATTGAATTATTTGCACCTTTGGACTTCGGGTATTGTTGCTCTCTGTTCATGCGAGAAGGACCAGGGAAGTGAGAGGGTGAACGAATAAGCCGTCTAACAGACTCAATCATGCTCCCATTAAGGTAGATGAGAATGAATTGGTAAAACTACCATTGACTTCAATAGGAGCAGGGTCATGTCCTTAGAATAAGAATAACAGAAGCACCTATGGACAGAAATGAAGACTGATTCAGGCAGTTACAGTTTGTAGTCTGAATTGTACCACATATGGTAATTCAGGTGTGAGGTGGAGAGAATGGTAGCATTCCATAGAATGAACTCAGAGTGACTAGGTGGAACACAGATTCAATTCTCTCTCTTGACAAAAAGTTGGATTTTGATCTTTGTATGTATTCTTGCAAATCTTTGGGCTCGTCTACACTTACTGGAGGATCTACGCTGTGGCGATCGATGCATTGGTGGTCAATTTAGTGGGTCTAGTGAAGACCTACTAAATCGACTGCTGATCACTCTCCTGTCAACTCCTGTACTCTATCTGATCGAGAAGAATAAGGGGAGTCAATGAGAGAGCGTCTCCTGTTGATGTCACGTAGTGTGGAGCCCCGGTTAAGTAGATCTAAGCTACGTCGATTTGAGTTATGCTATTCACGTAACTCAAATTGCTTAGCTAAGATTGACTTTTCCCTTTAGTGTAAACCAGGCCTTAAAAGGGGGCAACCTTAAGTTTGGGAAAGGTGGTGTCAACTGGGTGGGTGAGAGGGGGTTTATATAGTGAGCAACAGGCTCGATCCATTAGTATTGTTATTTTCCAGACATTGTAATGTATGGATTTTTTAAAAGATGCAGATCATTTATAAAGAAAAGTGTAAGATTATTTCTGGTTGCTAGCAGGACTCTTTTGTCTCTGTGTTTGTATAAGCTTTTTATTTTTTCTTCATAAAACAACTAAAACATTTATACAAAGAATAATAAAATAAATAAAGGTTTATGTATATATTGTCACTGATGTTTAGTAGCGGTTACAATTTACTTTCTATAAAGAGTTTACAGACTATATAAGAATCAGGAAGGAACAAACAATAGCCAGGAAATGGTTAACTCTTTAAATTCAAGGTTACATGTTACACAGTCACATTTAGGAAAGATTCTATATTTAGTACATGGTAGATCTGGAGTGCTTATTCCAGTTTGGGAATGTGTCTGTAGCAGTCACTAGTGTAGCTGGATGCTGGGCAGTCTTGGTTTTTTGGAATGAACATTAATCCAATCTAATACTCATGGTGAAGATAGTTTGAATAAGCAAATCATCTTACATAAAACTTGCATTGTCCTCAATGTGTAAGTAATCTTAACAATCTTCAAATAATAAAGTAGTTCAACTTCAAAGTGTCAAACATTGGTTTTGCATTACAAACCCTTGAATTTAAGATAGCCTTTTTTGTTTTCAGTGAAAACATTAATAACACCATTATTGTAACAGTGATTATTTTTCCTTCTGTCATCCTCAATAAACACAGAACTAAAGTGAAAGTTATACACGTACCAATCATTTTTATCAAACAATTTTCAACCTGTATCCTGCAGTTTTATATAATGTGCCGTTATCAAAAACATCAAAATGGAGTTACCTGAGGGCAACCTTACCTTTAAACCTACCTCTTTATTTAAAAAAGCATGTTGTTTGCTAGTTAGTTTTCCAAATGACTCCTATGGTTACCAAAGGATCTCCAACCAATAATATTTTTGATTATCTGAAACTGAACAATAGCTGAATTTTAAAACTTGACACATTCAAAAATGTGGAAATTGTTACATACGTAGTCTTTAGCATGGAGTGCACAATATGCTAAATTGGAGGGGAGGGATGCCTTAGGAAAAAAGTTAAACATTGTCATTCTGTGCACGCACAAGAAGATATATTGCTAAGTTCTGAAGTCACCTCCTCTACCTAGGTGCATGCATATGAACTGGCCATGTGCACTTTTAAAAACAGGCTAACTAGAAGCTGAAGTTTAGCTGTAGCACATTGACCTGGACTCTTCCTGCCCCTTGACCAGCCTCCCATTCTTTATTCTCCTAACAGCTTTTTTGTTATGCTTGATCATTAGATTATGCATTAATTTCAGATTTCCTGTATTCTGGAACTTTGTGTCACAGATTGCATTCTGCTTTCCAGAGCTATCAACATTTGAAGGTTGTGGTTGGGACACAGCACAGAGGCTGTGTGATCTGCTCTCCTCATCCCTTGCTTCCTAAAATGTAGAGGAAGAGAGTGACTCATTGAGAAATTCCCAATAGTTACCATGTATACAATGATAATTAAAATAGCTATTGTGGAATAGTATCAGAGGGGTAGCCGGGTTAGTCTGGATCTGTAAAAAGCAACAAAGAGTCCTGTGGCACCTTATAGACTAACAGATGTATTGGAGCATAAGCTTTCGTGGGTGAATACCCACTTCGTCAGACGCATGTGGAATGTGACCTTCATCCAGAAATACCTGTAAAAATTCATTGAAAAATTTAAAAAAAACTGATTCTGAAGATGAACCATCTGTGGAAGATGAAACTGCCTGACTTTACATTCTCTTTCCCTCTTTCTATTGATCTATGCTTGCCCTCAGAGGCTCACTCTGGACAGATCTAGTAATAATTCACAGGAGGCTGGTCCTTTTTGATATTGTGACCTAGGCTGTGTAATACCCAACCAGAAGAGTTTAGACAGTGCTCTAAACAAGTGTTTCTCAAACTTTATGATGCCAAGGACTGGTTTGCAGCCTTTCTAAACTGTGTCAGGGAAATCTCTGGGACTGGCACCAGTCTAAGGGCTGGTTGTTAAGAAACACTGCTCCTCTGCCATGTACATTGGCCAAACCGGACAGTCTCTATGCAAAAGAATAAATGGACACAAATCAGACGTCAAGAATTATAACCTTCAAAAAACAGTCAGAGAACACTTCAACCTCTCTGGTCATTTGATTACAGACCTCAAAGTCGCAATACTTCAACAAAAAAACTTCAAAAACAGACTCCAACGAGAAACTACAGAATTGGAATTAATTTGCAAACTTGACACCATTAAATTTGGCTTGAATAAAGACTGGGAGTGGATGGGTCATTACACAAAGTAAAACCTATTTCCCCATGCTAATTTCTCCCCTTACTGTTACTCACACCTTCTTGTCAACTGTTGGAAATGGGCCATCCTGATTATCACTACAAACATTTTTTTCTCCTAATAATAGCCCACATTAACTGATTACTCTTGTTATAGTTAGTATGGCAACACCCATTTTTTCATGTCCTCTGTGTATATATATCTTCCTACTATATTTTCCACTGCTTGCATCTGATGAAGTGGGGTTTAGCCCATGAAAGCTTATGGTCAAATAAATTTGTTAGTCTCTAAGGTGCCACAAGTACTCCTTGTTCTTTTTGCTGATACAGACTAACACTGCTACCACTCTGAAAACTGCACTAGATTGTTTCCTTCAGTGCAAAATCCATCTTTTGACAAAAGACAAGTCACAGTAGCAGGAGCCATGAGGATAATTACATTTATCTAAACAAAAATATAATGAAGCAAACCCCAGAAGTGGCAGGGCACATCACACTTTTGTTTGTCCTATGTTCTCTCACGACATTCAATGATCAGATAACTTGGTTGATGCTTATAAGATGCTTATAAGTTCCCAGATACCATAGTTTGGTTGGTGTTGTAGAAGCTTACACGGTTAGAACAGGCATTTCAAATACAAATTCTGTCAAATTCTCTACTGCAGCATAAAGAGGCAGGAAAGCCCCTGGAACTGGCTAGCTGAGAATTCCCCTGCTGTGGGATATCTCTTAGCAGGCACAGAATCAGTATATCTGAACCATGACTCACTTGGCCTTGGCATACCTAGAGCACAGCACAGTCCTTTCCCCACATCCTCCTGTGCAGTCCCTTAAGAGACCATTGTCAGATGGCATAAATTACAGAAGATCCCAGATTGCCCTAACCCAGTGGTGGGCAACCTGTTGCCCGCGGACCACACGCGGTCTGTCAGGGTAATCTGCTGGTGGGCCGCGAGACAGTTTGCTGACATTGACCGTCACAGGAATCCCTGTGTCCCACACCACTTCCCGCAGCTCCCATTGGCCAGGAATGGTGAACCGGTCTGCAGGTTGCCCACCATTGCCCTAACCTATGCTAAGTCCAAGACCTGCATGTATGTGCCATCATAATCAGGGAGTTGTAACTGACTCTCGTATCCGCTCCCCTCCATTCTTGCATGCTGAGCAGATCTTGGCTCTGGAGAGAATCTGTTTGTATAGCACCTAGTACTGTGGGGCCCCTGATCTATGATTGAGGCCTCTCAGGGCATGTCTACACAGCAAAGAAAAATCCATGGCTGGCCCACGCCAGCTGATTCGGTCTCATGAGGCTCAGGCCGCGGGGCTCTGGGATCTGGAGGGATGGGAGAGTCTCAGAGCTCAGTCTCCACCTGGAGCCAAGAAGTCTACATAGCAATGAAACAGCCCCACAGTCCTGTGAGCCTGAGTTGGCTGGCTCAAGCCAAACGTGTTTTTCTTTGTTGTGTAGATATATCCTCAGTGCTGCCACAATACAAGTAATAATAGTCTGACAATTGTTCCTTTAATCAAGACCATGGCCACAGCAAATGGTGAGTGAACTTTATCTTTCCCTTCCTACTTTTGTTGTATGTTCAGTTCTGCACCCTATCAAGTTTTACTGTTCTGATATGTAGTTTTGATATGATTCAGATGAGCTGTCTGTAAGAGTAAACTGAAACAATACTTTGTAACTGTAACATATAGATAGTTCTTCCATTGTAACAGGTGAAGATTGTGTGCTTGAATAGAGCTGTTAAAGTCATATTTTGAACAATATTAAAAAAGGAGTCAATGTTAGAAACCTATTGTCAATTGTCCCTGCTCTAGCAACCGAATTTAATTTGTCCAATTTGGGTTTCAATTACAGCATTGATTTTGTCCAGAACAGCATGAACAGATGAATTGATGGTCAATATGTACTCTTCAATTAAAGATAAAAGTTTTGTTGTCAGTGTGTTTGTATTATGGTAGGTTACCAAGCAGACATGATTTTGATGAGCAATCATTTGGCTCAGCTGGCTAAATTCCTGGGATTGTGAAGCAATAATTCCTATACTGGAATATGTTTCTTTTCTTGTTCTTCCATTGAGTAGTTTTAACATATCTAAATTACAAGAGATAGATTAGGAAGTTAACTTACAAGAAATGCCAATAATGATTATATGTAAGTGCTCTTTCCCTCTCCACATATTCAGATTGTACCAGCAACCTCAAGTAGTTCAGGATTTACAAAATGTGTTTGTGATATACCTTTACTGTTTGTGTTACCATCTGATCTGAGTTTTTCTCATTGTTCTGATAAAGCATTATCACTCATGAATAAACATGCAAGAGAATGGTGGAGGATTACCCAATAAAAAAGATGATTTCACATTGTGTCAGACTTTTATATGATAAATATTTATCCTTGCTTGTTTTTGCTAAAAGGCAAAATATAGCATTATAATACTTGGTATCATTTTACTAAAAATATAAACATCTTAGGCATGAAGTTCTCTTAAGAAGGAATCCAAATAGTGTCACTATTGATGCTGCACTTCTGGTGTGTGTATGCCCCATGTGCCTTTGATCAGAGATTTTCATTAGCAGTGCACATTTGCCCTGCACATGTACCCTAGACGTCCTCACGTCCCACACCAAGGCTATATAGGGCCATGCAGGTGAACCACTCTCAGATCCTTCTCAACCACCTCAGACTGAGACACAGCTTAGGGTGTCCTTATCAAGTGTGCCTTGGCTTCTTTGCCTTTGGTGACTTCAGTTTGCCTTAGTTTAGTTTAAATTAGTTTCATTGTGTCAGTTAGTTAATTAATTAGTTGACTATTATTTGGAGGATTGTTTGTTATTTACTCCCTCAGGGGAGCCCTCTTTCCCTGAGAGGGATACACCCAGTTCAGTGGGTTTTAAACTCTGCCTCACATGCTGCGAGGCCATCCCAGTCAGTGATGGACACTCTAAGCACGTTCACTGTTTAGCAGAGTCACGCATCCCACAGAAGTGTAATTTCTGGTTATCACTCAAGTCCAGGGCAAGACAGAACTGGGAAAGCAAGTTGTGACGGTTAACAATGGAGCTGCTTTGGAGTCAGGTCAAGAGAGTCCCCGCCTTTACATCAGTCTCTGCCACTTTTATCTCAGTTCAGCATGCTCCCAGAAAGGGAATGCTTCAGAGGCCTCCTCTAAAGGTTCCAAGAGGGGAGCTCTACCTCCCCTCTTAAGGAGTCTACCTTGAAAAGACCTCGCTGTCCAAACAGGGCAATAGCTTTGGAAGATTCCACTTAAAGCATGGTACAGTGGAGGCTAAGGGTTCCTCTGGTATTCAGGGGGAAGAGAGATCCCATAGCTGAAAGAGCAAACAGTGTTTTATTCAACACATTCCTCCAGACCAAAGGGAATAGTTCCAGGCTATTATTGCTGAGGGACAGTTACTAATGTCCTTAGAAGCTACTGCGGCTTGTTCTATCTCCACAGCAGTGGTGATGGATAGGGCATCCTGACTCCATGTGTATGGTTTCCCCAGAGAAGTCCAGAATAGAATAGGATCTCCCATTCGATGGATTGAAGTTGTTCGTGGAGAATACCAATGAATCGCTCCACACACTACAAGACTCTGGAGCCACATTGCATTCGTTGGGCATCTACACCCCTGGGAACAAAAGAAAATTCAATAGATAGCAAATGGCCCAAAGATGCTGCCCACTGCACTTCTCTGGGTTTAATAGGCCTTTGGAACCTCCAAGAAAGAGGCAGAGGTTCCAGAGAAAGCGATCCTTTAACCCAGTGGTACTCAACCAGGCGTATAAGTTCCCCTGAGGGTACTCAATGGTCTTCCATTTTATCTATTAGCCTAGTTTTACAACAGGCTACATAAAAAGCACTAGCAAAGTCAGTACAAACTAAAATTTCATACAGACAATGATTTGTTTATACTGCTCTATATGTTATATCCTGAAATGTAAGTACAACATTTATATTCCAATTGATTTATTTTATAATTATATGGTGAAAATGATAAAGTAAGCAATTTTTCACTAGTAGTGTGGCTGTGACACTTGTATTTTTAGGTCTGATTTTGTACGTTTTTAAGTGAGGTGAAACTTGGGGTAACCCAAGACAAATCAGACTCTTGAAAGGGATACAGTAGTCTGGAAAGGTTGAGAGCCACTGCTTTAATCCATCTGACACTGCAGGCTTCTTCTTAAAAACATCAGTTTTGACAAGATGGTCGACAGTTTGAACCTTCCCCTTTCTCTAGACAGTTAGCTGCAATTACTTGCCCATCTCCCCCTGTTTGGCAACTGTCTCTCCCATTTCCAACAAGCCTGGGAATGTATCATGTTGGTGGAGGTGGTGCTGCAAGCAATAACAATGGGCTGTACACCATCCACTTTTCCTTCCTCCCTCCTTCTCATCACCCTTCCCCATTTCCTCTTCAGGGACCCTTCTCATGAGTTCTTATTACAGCATGTTCTACACTAGAAAATTAGGTTGGTTTAACTGTGTCGGTCAAGGGTGTGAAAAATCTACACCCCTGAAAGACATAGTTAAGCCTACATAAGTCCCTGTGTAGACAGCACTAGGTTGACAGAAGAATTCTTCCATTGATCTAACTACTGCCTCTCAGGAAGCGGGGACCCTTCACTGATGGGAAACCCCTCCATCCGGGGGGGCAGAGAGGGAGTGCCAGCCAGCCCCACTCTGCCCCCAGTTCCACTGTGGCCCAGCCACAGCCACAGCTCCCCTCCTGGCCACCGTTCCCAGCCATGGCCCCAAGCCCAGACTTAGGGTTGCCAGGTGACTGGTTTTCAACTGGAAATTCTGGTTGGAAAGGCAACCTGGCAGTGCCTGATCAGCACTGCTGATCAGACATTAAAAGTCTGGTTACCTGCCGTAACCGGCCTCCGCCACCAGGGGTGGGAGTGGGGGCGGGAGTGGGAAGAGCAGCAGCTGGAGCCTGGAGGAGCACTCAGGGACAGCTCCAGCAAGAAAGGTACCAGTGGCTCCCCTGTCCTGCCCCAGCACAGCTCACTCTCCCCCACCCTGCCCCATTCACCCCCACTCTCAGAGCATGATTCCCCCTCCCCCATCCTGTCCCATTCATTCCCCCACCCCCACCCCAGCTTCCGGGGGGGGGAGGAGAGGGGAGGGGCACACACCAGGTAAGGGAGGGGGTGATATTGAAAAAGTTTGTAGACTACAGGCTTAGACAAACGGATGTCAGTTCCCCAACAGGTGAAACACTCCTTAGACTGGTGGAAGAATGATTACAATGTAGGTGCAGGAGTTCCCTTCCTTCAACTGGTGCCAATAGTAACTGTAGCTAGAGATGTATCTCTGTTGGGATAGGGTGCATACGGCCCATATGGTACAGGGCATATGATTGCCCCAAGAACCCCCTCCCCCCCATCAACCCATTGGCGCTCAGGACAGCCAGAAATTCTTGCCTTCATTTTATGCCTCTCATCAGAGACAAGTCTATCAAAATCATGACAACAATGTGTCCTGCATGTTTTACATCAACCAGCAGGAAAGGGTCTGACCTGCTCTCTGCCCACACCAAAGAAATACAGTTATTGAACTGGTGGTTAAGGCGTTGCGTAAGAATTTTGGCAAATAATCTCTCTGGCAGGCAAAACATCACAGCAGATGGTCTCAGCAAGACAATAAATGGGAGTTGGACTCCCAGTTTCTTGTCAGCATATTGGGGGTTCCCAGAAGTGGACCTCTTCACCACTGCTACAAAGAATGCCACCTTTTCTGTTCAGTTGGAGGCTTAGGCCACAGATCATTGGAGGGATGCATTCCTCCTCCCTTGGGTAGAGAAACATTTCCTCCTACACCTCTTATTCTCCAGGTGGTGAACAAGATCAGACAGGACAAAGCCAGAGTTATCCTAATAGCCCCGTCATGGTCAAGGCAGACATGGTTTCCTTACCTACTTCACCTAGCACTCTGTCCAGTGATAAATCCTCCAATCATTCCTCAACTCCTCTTACAGGGCACCAGTCAACTGTTGCATCCTAATCTGAGAACTCTCCACCTCAAGACGTAGCTCCTCAATGGTTTGTTGGGTTAGAGTCAGCCTGTTCTGCAGAGTACAGCAAATATTACTAACTGATAGTGGTAGGAAAGAGTCTATCAGAAATATTTGCCTTCAGAAATGGAGAATATTTAGTCACTGGTGTCATCTCCAGAAAGTTGTTGATGAATGTGCCCTGCTTCCACTGGTTCTCCTGCATTTAAAGAAGATGATGGTGTGAATTAGTTACCTCAAGATTCATTTAGTTGCTTTAACAGCTTTTCATCCCACAATTTATGGGTTCTCACTGTTTGCTCATCCTGCAATTGTAACATTCATGAAAGGTCTGGGAAACAGGTTAAAGTCCCCACTCCAGTTTGGGAACTCCGTTTAGTTCATAAAAATTCATGAAACCTCTCTTTGAACCAATGGCAACTTGTTCATTATTGAACTTGTCTATGAAGATGGCCTTTTTAGTGGATGATATTGAGGTCTTAATGGCAGACCCTCATTTCTGCGAGGACAAGGATTCCTTATGCCCCAGATTTCTTCCTAAAGTATTCTCT
This sequence comes from Trachemys scripta elegans, assembly GCF_013100865.1. Lineage (NCBI taxonomy): Eukaryota > Metazoa > Chordata > Testudines > Emydidae > Trachemys > Trachemys scripta. The sequence goes on along the minus strand of NC_048298.1, from coordinate 242,126,129 downwards.
GAGTTTCATCTGAATCAGATTATTTATTTACCAGTTTTCTTTCCAGAACCATATTATTCGGTTTTCGAGGCTGATTTTGACACTCTAGATCAGGGATTGGCAACCTTTGGCAGGTGGCGCGCCAGGGTAAGCCCCCTTGTGGGCCGGGCCAGTTTGTTTACCTGCCGCATCCACAGGTTCGGCTGATCGCAGCTCCGACTGGCCGTGGTTCACAGCTCCAGGCCAATGTGGGCTGCGGGAAGTGGTGTGGGCCGAGGGATGTGCTGGCTGCAGCTTCCCTCCACCTCCATTGGCCTGGTGCAGTGAACCGCGGCCAGTGGGAGCTGCGATCGGCCGAACCTGGAGATGCGGCAGGTAAACAAACTGGCCCGGCCCGCCAGGGGGCTTACCCTGGCGAGCCACATGTCAACGGTTGCTGATCCTGGGCTAAATCATTCAGAAAAATCTCCTCTACACAGTTTTGTTTGCAGGCAGATCTAAAGGATCTACTATTTCTGCCCTGAGACTGTGGAAATGGATCGCTGGATGTATTATTACTTGTTAAGGTGCTGCCATCATTCCACCTCCTCCTGGTGTGTCAGCTCATTCTATGAGGTTGCAGTCTGCACCTATGGCTGTTACTTCAAAATGTCCCAGTATCTAAGGCTGGGTCTACACTACCCTCCTGAATCGGCGGGTAGAAATCGACCTCTCGGGGATCAATTTATCGCGTCCCATTGGGACGCGACAATCGATCCCCGAATCGACGCTCTTACTCCACCAGTGGAGGTGGGAGTAAGCGCCATCGACGGGAAGCCGCAGAGATCGATTTTGCCGCCATCCCTACAGCGGGGTAAGTCGGCTGCGATATGTCGAATTCAGCTATGCTAGCTGAATTTGCATATCTTAAATCGACCCCCCCCCCCGTAGTGTAGATGTAGCCTGAGATCTGCAGAGTCGCTACATGGTCCTTGGTACGTCCCTTTTACAGGCACTGTGCCCTAATCAGTGACTCTAGATGGTATGCAGCAGTTGGTAATTCAATTCTTTCCTCAGTTATGTACTCGATTCTGAAGTTCCCTTCTCCTTTCGGAGGTACTGCTCAGGAGAAGACAAAGAGGTTACTCACCCTGTACAGTAACTGTGGTTCTTTGAGATGTGTCCCTATGGGTGCTCCACAACCCTCCCTTCTTCCCCTCTGTTTTGTATTTTCCTTATGAGACTTGGTGGTGGAGAAGGAACTGAGGTGATTTGCCTATATAACCTCAGTGTGGGACACAAGGATGTCTAGGGCATACGCATGGGCTGAATGGGCACTGCTAATGAAAATCCCCAATCAGAGGTGTGTAGGGCACACATGCACCTGAAGTTGAGCACTCACATCTCGAAGATCCAGTTACTGCACAGGATGAATCATCTAAGGGCTTGTGTTCTGTAATGGTATAGTTAAAGCAGCAAACCTCCCTTCCTCAGTGGGGATGCAATTATACCAGTTTAAAAGTGTGTAAATTGGTATGGCTTATTCTGGTTCAGGAAATGAAATAAGCTTTACCAGCATAAGGCACCTCTATACTGCTATAACTGTATCCATATCAGGGCTTACACCAGTATAACTGTATTGGTAAAAACCCATACCCCCTAACTAATGTAGTTACACTGGTATAACTTTTCTAGTGTAGACGAAGCCTAACACTCACACTGACCAGATGACGGATAAATACTCTGAAGTCAAGAAATGGTTCTTAGAGCAATGTTACCTTAGTCACATTGCACATACTGTATGTTTTCTGGAATATATTTTAGAGCATAAATATTAAGCACAGTAATGAATACATTTTTAAATTAACACAGGAATACAAAATACAACAGCTGTAATTTGCCTGAGTCAACATTGCAATGAGAAGGTTATTTTTTTTTTAATTATTTCCTGGTGGAGCATTTAAATTTGTAATTTAAACACTCAAACATTACATTTATATGACAGTTTGTATTTTAATTTCTCTGGTGTTTAAAAAAAGAAAAAAATGGAAATTAAGACTTGAAAGCTTTGCTGGTGAAGACTTTTAAACTCTTTAAACCAAATTAATTGGGATTGTGGAGTTTACAAATTCTACTTGATTTTGCCACAGTGTGGAAGAACCAAAATTTGATCAGGCAATGAGGATGATGTAAATTGTACAGGTGAGAAGTACTCTCCAACAGAGATTATAAGATATAAGAGTCTGTTTCTGCATTTATATCTGTATTTAAAGAAAGTTTTCTACCCGGACAACTTTCTACCTAGTTAACAGCTATGCTAACTTAGACACTCACTGTAAAACTACTATTATATCTTTGAATGTCAGCTTCCAAAACATCCCTCTACATACAATCTTTTCAGTGTAAAAATGCTAGAAATTGATAACTCAGGTGCAGCACAAAATCAACAAATTAATCTAATACACAGATGGCTCATGTAGTTAAAAATTAAGGTGACTATTGTTTGTATAGCACACTGGGATTTTTCCAGTAATGTGTGCCAATAACAGTAGCCCAACCTAGTTCAAGTAGATTACCCTTGATAACTGACCTTTGTGTCCAGTATGCATCTTCACTTTTGCCTCAAGCCACATAACTCCCTTTGTGGTTAATTATCTGGTAGCAGAGCACAACATTCTGGAGATGATTGCTCATGCTTAACCACACACCTGCATTAACATAAGATCTTCTTTCTTCTGTGCTATAATTGGATTTTCAGTTGCACCGTTTTAAACATAGAATTTCACCTTGTGGCTAACCTGCAATTAATTTTTATAGAGGTATTTTACTAAAAGCCACTGTTTGGTGGAAAGATCATATTTCTAGCTAAGTTGCCTATCTCTTTTAATGTTCTTAGTATCTTTCTGAACCTAAATCAAAGAGATTTGTTTGTGCAATATGTTATTCTGTCTTTCCTTGGTTGGAATTCATGTCACCTTCTTGTTGAAATATAAATTATATTCCAGCACTTTTATTATCTAGAGGCTTTTTAAAATCTCTTAAATACAAATAGTTTGTGTGGCATGCAGGCATAAATCAATATAGTTTACACAGCTTTTGTTTAAGAACTTAGCCTGCGGTTTATTTACTATTCATACGTACTGAATTATCAAAGTATGTCATTAACGTTAAAAATGTACTGTAATGAATCCTCCACAATGTATTGTGGTATTTTCTTTTTAAACTGAAAATATACCTACTTCATCACGAAAGGAGTGGACGGAAGTTTTGCACTTTGCTGCCTGAAGGTGTCTGCTATAGCCAGCTTCTATCTGCAACCCTTAAATCAGTTTCTTTTCATCTCTCTGCCTTGAAGAGCTTACACTTTAATTTTAAACATGAGGCTACAAGTGCACATGCTGTGTCTGGGGATGGTTGGGTGTGCTACAAACGGTAGAGTTGGGATGGGATGGGGAAAGAGGAATGTTACAGCAGAAAGATCCTGTAGCTGTGAACACTTACAAAGGGAATACCGTATTAATATGTATACCTTGCAAATAGCAAACGTGAAGATTTTAATTATAATCACCGCACCGTATTTGAGCACAATTTCTAATCAGAATATATTGGGAGCACTTGTAAATTTGGGAAACATTCATATTATTAAACCAAGGGTTTTTGTTTTGTTTTGTTTGTTTTTTCGTAATAAATACCAGAAAATTAGTTTGAAAATGCCTGCAGTCATGAGGCTCAAACTTTCCATTAAAAGTTTAGCTTTTGTGCTGAGACTAAGTATTAAAAATCCCAACCCAAAAGGACTTCCAGAAAGCTGTGAGCAACAGGAAAAGTTGCATTAAAAGGGAAGTTGGCATAAAATGTAATCATGTTTTTAAATTAGGATTTGATATTACTAATCACACCATTCTCTAAAAAAAAGTGTGAGACAATCAGCACTAGGAGCATTACTTTCTGAAAAATAAAAGCTCCTTTAAAATATGGTATCTTGAAAATACTTAACAAGATTATACCTTGAATTAGAGCTGTCTTGGAATAAAATGTAATGTGTCATTTCTGTCAGTGAGCACTGAAGTTATTTGTTACTATAAACAAGGCACTTTTATTTACTAACATTTTAATATCACATTACTGCTAAAAATGGTCCTGATTGAGGAAAGCTATCAGCATATGCTTAAGTGCACCCCTATTCAAGACTGCACTTAAGCGCCTATCTAAAGTTAAGCAGGTGCTTAAGTGCAGTCCTGAATAAGAATTGGGGCCACTATTAGGGTTGGGAGTAAACCCTCCTTCCATTCTTCTTGGGTAGCCAGGACACAGTCTCCAGGTGAAATCCTGTCCCTGCTACAGTTAATGGCAAAACTCCCATTGACTTCAATGGGCCAGGATTTTATTCTCCAGGTAGTCTTCCTTTCCTCTGCGTTACCTCCACCTTCACTGTGGTTGGTCAAAGGAGACATATCCAGGAAACAGGGGAAACTGGGTTCAGTAACTCCTCTGCTGGATCTTACTTTTCAAACTTACCTGTATTCCAAGGCTTCTGCTGGTGTTTAGTGTCCTGGGTGCATGACGTATCTAAAATCTTGTAAGAGCTTGCATGTCCGGCATTGGCTTTTTTAGAAGTGCGGTGTGCTGTGGAGTGGAAATATGGCAGTGGGGGACTCCAAGCGCCGGAGTTAGGAATAGAGCTTCAGCTCATACAGAGGAGTGTTTGTACGTTGGCAGTCATTGTAGGTATCAGATATTTTCTTTTTTTCACCTTAAATATTATTATATTACTAATTCTGGAACAGTGTATATAGATTTTAATACAAATTAAATATAGCTTATTTGCTTATCAAAAGCTATACATTTTTATTTTATTTAATGCAATGACAGTATCTGTGTATCAAATTGTTGTTAAATGTATTATTTTTCAAATTACTATTGTGGAAGTTAATCATACATTTAAATTCAGCTTTCAGATTGCTTATTGATTTGCCAACCTAGCACTATCAAATACAACCTCATGCATATTCTATTTGGGTTGCTTAGCTTTCTTCTGAAGCAGACTTGCATAAAAGTGAATTTTAAATCAAAGTGCTTTGCCAAGACCACTGTATCTTTGGCATAGACCAGTGAACAGTCTGCAGTTCTCATCCAATTTATGTTTCTTTTTGGATCAGGAACAACTGTCTCAGACATGAATTATATTTTAGTTCCACATTCATACCTCTCAGTTTTGGCAATCTTCTGTTTGTCAGGCATCTTCAAAAGGAGACTAATTGCTTTATTGATTCTCTCTGTAGCAATCCCCTGGCTTTGCCGATTGCCAAACAAGACAGTTTGCTGGAGAAAGACACCATGTTCAAAGATGCAACAAAAGGCTTATGTAAGCAGCAGTCTCAAGATACCGCATCTGACAATGTCACAGTGACTGACACAACCAAACTTGAACAGGTACATGTCAAGTTTCTTAAATGTCTTGGATCTGGAAATTTAAAATTTGATGAACAAGAAAACACAGGAATGTAATCAATTCATACTATAAGTTTGGCTAAAGTCATTTTCCAATAATAATTCTCAAAATCATTACACCCCAATGTCTTGGGATCAGACTACCTGAAAGACCCCCTGTCTCGCTGCATTCCATAGACATAGTTATGATCAGCAGATGTATTTGGTTTTTAAATTTTAAATAATTGGTCAGGCACTCAAAACCTTGGGGCCTTTGCATGGTACCAAAGTGCAAATAATAATAGAAAAATAAAGAAACTATGATTTTTTTTTCTCCTCTCTCTTGCTATAATTATATACACAGTGCTGTATTAACACATACACTATGCAGTCTCTTTACTGGAGAGTTCACAGTTTAACATCCCATAACGAGATTTCACCCAGCTCATAACAATATTGTAAAAATCTGTGTAGTCAAATATTAGCATTTATATGACTGTAGCTAGTTTTACTTCCTTTATTAATACAATGATGGATGTCCATGACATAGTTGAGAGACAGAGATAGTTTGTTCAGAATCTCTTGCCATTTGCTATACATTCCAAACTATTTGTCACCAATAATGTCTCCGTGATATAGATCACGAGCAACTGTAAAGACGGCTATGTATTTATGAAGCAGTTCTGACTTCTATAATGTACTCAGCACTAATCCTTCTAAATAACATACTTTTTTATTATTGTGAATTAAAATTTCTGTTGAATGCAGTTGCTTTGAAGGAATCTTGGCAAAATGTTTCCGTAACAGACAATGCTTTACATTAAAAATAAAAGCTTTCAACATAGGACTTGTGATATAACTAACAAGGATTCAGTGTAATTTATCCGTAATGTTTGTATCCTAATCTATACTGGAAGTAATCATGTTCTGTTTAATTTTTCATTACGATATGCAGAGTCATTACTCAGGTTTTATCTTCATATATTATTAAAACAGATCAGCATGATATTTCACCTGGTGCATGTCAAGGATATCATACATTCATAGGCAATATGGCATGTAGATTAGGCCTTCCTCAGGGGATTTGAGAGAAGATTTTGAACTTATTAGGCTTGGAATATACATTTTGTAATATTGAAAGAGATAACACTATTTTTGGTTTTGAAATAAAAAAAATTATAATAGCTCAGATTTACACACAAGCACAAAATGTTAATATACAAAATAACAAAATACCATATCCAGATAAGGTCAGATGAGCAATTGGGGACTTTTGATTCTTTTTTTTTCCTAGCTGAAATATGTTTTTTTATCTCAATTAATTTCCTAAACCCAATATGCCAGATCAAGAAGACAATATGAATAATCACCATAGTTGCATAGTTGGCAATTTCTGTTCTTATCAGTTGAGGAGGAGATTTTCCCCAATACACGATTGAGATCTCTGGCACGAAAAGGAGTTGTGTGTTACATTCCACAAGCAAAACTGCTTAGTCTTTTTGCTTGATTAAGCCATTTCTTTTTGAAAACAGACTTGGCATAGAACTGTTGTGCCACATATTGTTGGCCACATAATGTGATGTGGACTTCGAATGTACAATATTCAGTGGTTTTTTCTTTATTGCTGTAATGTTAGATAAAACATGCAGGGGAGAGTAGTGATTGGAAGAATATTGTGCATGGAAAACAGAATGCATACTGCCTTATTAATGGTACTAATAAATAAAATTACTTCTGGTGATATAGGGAAAATTACTAACGTTTTGTTATTAAGACATTTAAACAGATTATAAACAATTATATATTCCCAAACACACATACAGTTCTATCTCATCTTAGGCGCATTTAACATGCGCGATTTCAGCTTTACGCGGTCGGCAAAAACAAAAAAAAACAACAACAAAAAGAGAAAAATAACAATTTAAATACTTGGTGTCCTTTAAATTTAAATACTGTTTCTGTAGTGTGGGCGATTCCATTACATTCAATGTAATTTTGACTATACGCGATTTTCGCTTTAGGCGCTGACTGCGGAACGTAACCCCAGTGTAAGATGAGACAGACCTGTACACACTGTCAAATGAGTAAATAGAAAACTTCATTGTTAATATTAAAAATAAGATAGCATTTAGCTTCTAATATATCTATGCCTAAGAATGTTCAGTGACCGTTCAGATTATTAGTTTTGAGCTGCTGTCGCCTTAGTTTAGGGTATTGAGAACTGTAATAAAATATATATTATAAGGTCACTTTGTCAGTCAGACACAGGAGGCAAGAAGGATAAAATAGAATAAACTCATCTGTATGCTCAGAAAAAGGAGGTGAACAGAATAAAATTGGAAATGCCCTGGAAGTATTTAACCCCCAGTCAATTCATTTGTGAACTTAATGCATGTGGAATTTCTTATATGTACGTCTCTTTTTTACTACTTGAGATTAAATCTAGCTTTTACAGCATTTATTTGCTTCATGGGCCAACATCATCAAATTCTTCTCCTTGACCTTGGATGGATGGTATATCCTGGCGATGTGCAGCCCTTTTTCCTCCCTCACGCAGTATTACTTATGTGTGGCATCCCAAATGAGAGCAAATACCTGTGACGTTGTGCAGTCTATATGATTTTATAAAAACATGATAATAAGTGACTATAATGTAACTGGGATAGTTTTAGAAACATATGGTAAAAAGTGAATATAATGTAACTGGGATATGCTTCAAGCAAAAGGTCTCTTGTAAGGTATCATTACAAAGCTTATAATCTACTGAGTGTGATCATCCGATTTGTATAAATGTACCACTCTAGTATCTAAAACTAGAAATATAAAATATAACTCTGAGGGCTTATTGTAATTATGTAAAGTGTGGGCCATTAATGATGGTTTGGAATCTTGATGACTCCCATTGTCTGCAGATGGCTGTGTTTACCTGTGAGTCTTCCTGTATATGTGTGTGTGCTGGCAAGTGAGTAATGAAGTCTTGCAATGACATGTGATCATGTCACCTGAACCGGAATCCATCTTTAACCTGGTGCTTTTCCAGTGAGGGGGGGTGGAAACCCAGAGGGACAAAGGGTTCCCGTCTTATGCAAAAGATATATAAAGGGGTGGAAGAGAACAAAGGGGGGGAGAGGAGCCATCCTGAAGAATCCCCTAGCTATCACCTGAGCTGCAACAAGAGCTGTACCAGGGGAAAGAATTGTGCCCAGGCCTGGAAGGTGTCCAGTCTGAGAAAAAACTTACTGAAGCATCTCTGAGGGTGAGATTATCTGTATTCAGTTTGATTAGGCATAGATTTGCGCATTTTATTTTATTTTGCTTGGTGACTTACTTTGTTCTGTCTGTTACTACTTGGAACCACTTAAATCCTACTCAAGATGTTTACGAACAGCAACAGCTTTCTTGATCAAGTGGTACAGATCCTCTGGAAGGTCTGGGGCAAGTCCCTTGGACTTAAGGATCCTTAAAATTTTGTTGCCAGTGACAAAACGAACTTGGGCGACACCATGAGAGTCCCTTAAGATTACACCAATCTGTGAGGGAGTCAGACCTTTCTTAAAAAGAAGAACAGGAGTACTTGTGGCACCTTAGAGACTAACAAATTTATTAGAGCATAAGCTTTCGTGGACTACAGCCCACTTCTTTGGATGCATATAGAATGGAACATATATTGAGGAGATATATATACACACATACAGAGAGCATAAACAGGTGGGAGTTGTCTTACCAACTCTGAGAGGCCAATTAATTAAGAGAAAAAAAACTTTTGAAGTGATAATCAAGCTAGCCCAGTACAGACAGTTTGATAATAAGTGTGAGAATACTTACAAGGGGAGATAGAGTCAATGTTTGTAATGGCTCAGCCATTCCCAGTCCTTATTCAAACCGGAGTTAATTGTGTCTCACACTTATTATCAAACTGTCTGTACTGGGCTAGCTTGATTATCACTTCAAAAGTTTTTTTTCTCTTAATTGTGTGTATATATATCTCCTCAATATATGTTCCATTCTATATGCATCCGAAGAAGTGGGCTGTAGTCCACGAAAGCTTATGCTCTAATAAATTTGTTAGTCTCTAAGGTGCCACAAGTACTCCTGTTCTTCTTTTTGCGGATACAGACTAACACGGCTGTTACTCTGAGACCTTTCTTAGCCAGTTTGTAGATCTGTTCTTTTACATCATCAGAAGTTAGTTTTAACCATGTGGGTACACTGCGCCTGTAGGGCAAGGCTGACTGGGACAGGCCCTTCCTCGGAGCGTGCATGCGACCCATGATGGCGCCGGGCAGCCTACTGTCTGTATTTAATAAAAACACTTTTTATTTAGTAATTTACTCAATGTATTAATACCTGGGGGAGCAAACAACTGTGCATATCTCTCTATCAGTGTTATAGAGGGTGAACAATTTATGAGTTTGCCCTGCATAAGCTTTATGCAGGGTAAAACGGATTTATCTGGGTTTAGACCCCATTGGGAGTTGGGCATCTGAGTGCTAAAGACAAGCACACTTCTGTGAGCTGTTTTCAGGTAAACTTGCAGCTTTGGGGCAAGTGATTCAGACCCTGGGTCCGTGTTGGAGCAGATGGGAAAGTCTGGCTCAGCAAGACAGGGTGCTGGAGTCCTGAGCTGGCAGGGAAAACAGGAGCAGAGGTAGTCTTTGCACATCTGGTGGCAGCTCCCAAGGGGGTTTCTGTGATCCAACCCATCACAATACCATAACATCCTATTATTCTATATGGGTGCAAAACCTATCTTGACATCCTTTGGATCAGGAATTGGCCCTCTATACCACACATTTAACATAAAACTATCTTAGAACTTTTTATTCAGAATTTCTATTTTTTATTCCTATAAAGCCAGACTGCCAACCCCATGCCTCCTTGGGAGAGAAAGTTATAATAAACACATTTTAGAAACCTTTGAAGATGGCCTAATAGCTTTTCTACCCATAAAAAAGTCAACTAAAAAAAAATTACTCGCAATTAAAAAAATTAATTGTGATTAATCACACTTTTAATCACACTGTTAAACAATAGAATACCAATTGAAATTTATTAAATATTTTGGATGTTTTTCTACATTTAAAATATATTGATTTCAATTACAATGCAGAATACAAAGTGTACAATGCTCAATGTATATTATTTTTATTACTAATATTTCAACTGTAAAAATGATAAACAAAAGAAATAGTATTTTTCAGTTCACCTCATACAAGTACTGTAGTGCTAGCTCTATTGTGCAAGTGCAATTTACAAATATAGATTTTTTGTTACATAACTACACTCCAAAACAAAACAATTTAAAACTTTAGAATCTAGAAGTCCACTCATTCCTACTTCTTCTTCAGCCAATCGCTAAGGCAAACAAGTTTGTTTACATTTACAGGAGATAATGCTTCCTGCTTCTTATTTACAATGTCACCTGAATATGAGAACAGGCATTCACGTGGCAATCTTGTAGTCAGCATAGCTAGGTATTTACATGCCAGATATGCTAAATATTCATATACCCCTTCATGCTTTGGCCACTATTTGTGAATGAACTCCTTGGGGGAGAATGGTATGTCTCCTGCTCTGTTCTATCTGCATTCTGCCATATATTTCATGTTATAGCAGTCTCGGATGATTACCCAGCACATGTTGTTCATTTTAAGAACACTTTCACCGCAGATTTGACAAAATGGAAAGAAGGTACCTGTTGGCACTGGTGAGCTGGAGCTGGTTCGCATGGGTTCACGTGAACCAGTTGTTAAATGCAGAAGTTGGTTTAGAACCGGTTGTTAAAGGGGTGGGCAATTGGGAGAGGGTGGTTTTTCAGTTGTTACATTGGCCCTGAGCATCATGGTAAGGGGGCCGGGCCGGGGCTGGGAGGAGGGGTTGGATAAGGGGCAGGGAGCGTTTGGAGGGGGTGGAGGTTCTGGGGAGGGTGGTCAGAGGATGGGGAGCGGGGGGGGGGGGGGTTTGAGTAGGCGTGGGAGTTCCGGGGGTCTGTCAGGGTGGTGGTGGATGGGGTCGGGGCAGTCAGGGGACAGGGAGCGGGGAGAGTTGGGTAGAGGGTGGGGTCCTGGGGGGCAGTTAGGGTGGGGGATCTTGGGCGGGGTTGGTCGGGGGACAAGGAGCGGGGGGGTTGATGGGTTGCGGGTTCTGAGGGGGCAGTCGGGGGCAGGACGGGGGAACAGGCTGTTTTGGGAGGCACGTGGGGCTTGTACTCACCGGGCAGTTCACTACCGGGTCTTCGGCGTCACTTCAGTGGCGGGTCCTTCACTCGCTCCGGGTCTTCGGCGGCACTGAAGGTCCCGCCACCGACGTGCCACCAAAGACCCGGAGTGAGTGAGGGATCAGCCACCGAAGAACCAGTAGGGAACTGGTTTTTAAGACTTTGGCAGCTCATCACTGCCTGTTGGGATATGTAAGGGTTAAGTAAAGACTTGGGTAACCACTACCATGGTAATAGGAAGTGAGGCACAGGCAAGCACTCTTTCTTCCCTTGATAGATAAAGTTGCCACCCTTTCCCACACCCTTCTGCTTGTTAAGGATAGATAAACTTTGTAGCTGCATAAGAAATATGGTTGTCTGAAGGATACCCTTTGTGTGAAGAAGTGTTATCTTTCCCCACTCCCTTCCTCTCCCAGCTACATAAATGAGCTCGGGTCATGTCCCCTTCCTCCCTCCTCTGTGAACTGCTGATTAAGGGAACTTGTGGCTACAATTATTGCAAAGAAATGTATCTTCAAGGTAAAAATGTCTGTATAATATGCTTAATGCTGTAAACAGTAAATGGGGTGGGTATAATTATATTCAGTAAATAGCTATTAATATTCATTATATGGGCGTTCATATTATCAAATAAGGGTTTCGGGGGTGTTGGAGTAAATGTGGGTATTTACATATTAACTTAGATAAAAGAGTGTGATGTGATTATTTCAGGGCTTACTCGACAATTGGGTCGAGGGGAACAAGTACCACAATAAAGAAGCCCATTTATTCAATCCACCTCTGGGTCCTCCTGCTCGTTCTTTCCATCTCTAATAATACCAATGTGAGATTTCTAAAGATAGCTACAGCACCTGACCCAAGGTTAAAGAATCTGAAGTGCCTTCTAAAAATCTGAGAGGGATGAGGTGTGGAACATGCTTTCGGAAGTCTTAAAAGAGCAACACTGCGATGTTGAAACTACGGAACCTGAACCACCAAAAAAGAAAATCAACCTTCTGCTGGTGGCATCTGACTCAGATGATTAAAATGAACATGTGTCGTTCCACACTGGTTTGGATTGTTATCAAGAAAAACCTGTCTTCAGTATGGATGCATGTCCTCTGGAATGGTGGTTGAAGCATGAAGGGACATATGAATCTTTAGCACATCTGGCACGTAAATATCTTGTGATATCGGCTATAACATTGTCACACGAATGCCTGTTCTCACTTTCAGGTGACACTGTAAACCAGAAGCAGGCAGCATTATCTCCTGCAAATGTAAACAAACTTGTTTGTCTGAGCGATTGGCTGAACAAGAAGTAGGACTGAGTGAACACATAGGCTCTAAAGTTTTCCATTTTTTTATTTTTCAATGCAGTTATTTTTTATACATAATTCTACATTTGTAAGTTCAACTTTCATGCTAAAGAGATTGCATACAGTATTTGTATGAGGTGAATTAAAAATACTATTTATTTTGTTTATTACAGTTCAAATATTTATAATAAAAATAAATATAAAGTGAGCACTGTACACTTTGTATTCTGTGTTGTAATTAAAATCAATATATTTGAAAATGTAGAAAACATCCAAAAATATTTAAATAAATGGTATTCTATTATTGTTTAACATTGTGATTAATTGCACGATTAATTTTTTTAATCACACGATTAATCGCAATTAATTTTTTTAATCGCTTAACAGCCCTAGTTCTGATATGAATAAGGTGATAGGTATCTACTGAAAAGTTCTACAGTGAAAGCAGAAAGGAGGAAGCATAATTTAAAAATAAATTGGACAGTTCTGAATTCTCATTGTGAACAAATAAACTAGGTCCTGACAAAGAATCTCAAAATCATGATATAAAAATATAAGAACTTGAAAAAGTATATCAAATTCTTACTCTGGAATCTGATTTCCACAATTATAAGAGAAAAGGATGACCGCTCTGTGGGTCTGGAAACACACTATAGCATAACTACAAACTTTCTGGCACATCATTCGGTTTAAAAAAAATCCTTAAACTTTATTATTCCATAGGTTGCAGAGAGTAAACAAATGAATCAGTATATTCTGCTTCTGTCTCTAGTCTTTTCATATGATTTTAAAGAGACTCTGAGACCAGGAGAGAACAGTTTTTCAAGGTCTTTTTCCCCCCCAGGGTGATCTCCCTGATGTCTAATTTCTTACTACCATATGTATAAGAAAGGTTTTTCTACTGAGCAGGTTGAAACCAGTCCAACAGTTGCACAGCCTACAGTCCCTGTTCAATTACTAACATTTAAATCTTAAAATGTTAATAATGACAACAAAATCTGATTGAGGTGTCTTTATTTGGTCTATCCAGAATGTATATTTTACAGAATTATTACCGCATATGGTTTCCTTGAAAGTTACTACTTGATCTAGTTCAACAGTTGTATTATAGATGAAGGTCTTTAGGAATACCAGATATCTGCAACTGCTCTTTTAGGTTGGATGGAACAAATGTTGAAATGTTGTTGGTAAAATTCACGCTGTCACGTGCACATGATGGTTTGCCTATAGGTAGGGTTGCCAACTTTCTGGTCGCACAAAACCAAACACTCTAGCCCCGTTCCTTCCCTGAGGCTCCGCCCCTGCTCACTACATTCCTCCTCCCTCGGTGGTTCACTCTCCCACACCCTCACTCACTTTCACTGGGCTGGGGCAAGGGGTTGGGGTGCGGGAGAAGGTGAGGTTGAGGGCTCTAACTGGGGTGTGAGCTCTGGGTGGGGCCAAAAATGAGGGGTTCAGGGTGCGGGAGGGGGCTTAGGACTTGGGCAGGGATTTGGGGTACTGGAGGGGGTGAGGGCTGTGGATGGAGGTGCAGGCTGTAGGTGGGGCTGGGGATGAGGGTTTTGGGATGCAGGAGGGGGCCCTGGGCTGAGGGATGGGGCCAAGGGATTCAGAGTACGGGAAGGGGCTGCGGGTTGAGGCAGGGGGTGAGAGCTCTGGGATGGGGCTAGGGATGAGGGGTTCAGGATGTGGGAAGGGGCTCTGGGATGGGTATGCAGGAGGGGGTATGGGCACTGGGCTAGGGGTGAGGGCTCTGGGCTGGGGCCAGGGATGAGGGGTTTGGGGTGCAGGGGGGGCTCCGGGTTTGGGGGGGCTCAGGGCTGGGGCAGGAGGTTGGGGCTCAAGGTTGGGGCACGGGCTTACATCAGGTGACTCCCGGTTAGTTGTGCAGCGGGGGAGCTAAGACAGGCTGCTTGCCTGTCTGTCCTCGCATCACGCTCCGCATGCCCCAAAAGCAGCCAGCAGGTCTGGGTCCTAGGCTGGGGGGCCAGGAGGCTCCACACGCCACTCTCGCCCTCAGATGCCGCCCCCCCATCCCCCACAGCTCCCATTGGCTGGTTCCTGGCCAATGGGAGTGTGGAGCCGTGCGTGGAGTCCCATGGCCCCCCACCTAAAAATCCCGAGCCAGACCTGCTGGCCACTTCCGGGGCACAGCGCAATACTAGCCAGGACAGGTAGGGACTAGCCTGTCTTAGCATCGCAGCCCCGCCGACTGCACTTTTAACTGCCCAGTCAGCAGTGCTGACCGGAGCTGCCAGGGTCCCTTTTCAACCGGGTTGTTCCTATCGAAAACTGGACACCTGGTCACCCTACCTATGGCTATATCTACACTGCACACTGCTTATGGTGGCATGTGAGTACATACCCTACATGCCTCCTAGCATGGGTATAAATAATGGTGTAGATGGTGAGGCACTGCTTATGTGTATAAAGTAAAGACACACCTGAATCCTGTGGGTACATAGCCTATATGGCCATACATGCTGGAACTAGGGGTGCTACTGCACCCCCTAGCTTGAAGTGATTTCCATTATATACTGGGATTACAGTTTGGTTCAATGGCTCACTGCACCCCCACTATACAAATTGTTCTAGCCCCCCTGTATATGGCTCTCTACATGCCCAAGTAGTGCCTCCCCGATCTACACTGCTATTTCTAGCGGTGTAGTGTTCCGCTGCCACCCTGCTGCTGGAACCTTTAACTGCTGCCTCCCCCTGTCAGAGCCTTGCACTGTCATGCATAGCTACATACTGCAGTGTGGATGCAGCCTATTTTTCATTGCTGTGTGTGGCTACACTTACGCTATATGCCGTCACAAGACGTGTGGAGTGTAGACAAAACCTACGAGTAGAGACTTTCTTTGGTCAGTATTTATTGCCTGTTACTAGTACTGATCAAAAAAAGAGACACATTTCTGTGAAATTTGGAATATTACCTATCACATACAATTTTATTTTGAAGAATGGATGGAAAATAATGACGAGCCAGAGTGAGACTAGTCTTAAAGTGGTTGCTAACACTCTGCTGTATGCTGCCCAAGGTGTGATAAACTGGGCAGAGCCAAAGTTTTATCCCCTTCCCACTTGTCACTCTACAGAGCTAGTTTGATATGCAGGGAATTAAGCGGCACTCTTGAGGCCAGCTATAAATTATTCCACGCCTCACCCATCTCACCAGAGGGGAGCAAAGCAGAGGAAGAACTGTGAATCTCTGAATCATAACCCATCCCAGGGCTACTCATGGTGTGTGTGTGAGGGGTGCATTTTATGCATTGCCCCTTACACAGAGCTATTCCTAAAGGCACAGTTTAGCCCAAAGACAAATCCATTATTGGGGTCACATTTTGTTATAAGTTCTACTCAGAAGTGACCCTGAAAATATGCATGTTGGCTCATTCTATAAAAGTCATGAGAGTCATCATGTAGCACACATGCAGCTAAATGCATATGAATACTTTTATTTGTGAGTTCTGTAATGTAAGCAGTTTAATTTTAGGAAATGATAAAAAATTAATTTGAAATGAAATTATCCCCAATATCTATTTCTTCTGACCTTTAATACTTCCTAATTTCCTAATTAAGATTAGGTGTTCTTTCTTTCTTTCTTTTTTTTTTTTTTGTTGCTTTGAATTGTGTTTTCTGTCAAGTGTATGATTTAAATTGATGGTTCATTCATTAGGAATAGAGTTGGAGTTTAATGAAGACAATAATAGGATTGGTTGTGGAATTGATGAGGAACTGAATAGAGCAGTTCACTCTGAGTCATTTGTATATACTGTACGTGATTGTGCTCTATGATATCTAAAGGCATAACAGGTTTGAAAAATAGAAAAAAATTCTCATAAGTAGCATGTCCTGATTCATGCAAGAAGTAACAACAATGCATAAAGAAGAAAATAGAAAAAGTGTTTAGTTATTAAATGCAGACTTAGAAAACTGCCACTCCTTTTTGTGCTCATGTCCTGAGAGCTGTCATTCTTGACATAAATCTTGAGCCTGTGAGAATCTTTAGGGTGAACTGAAGTGTAAAGGGCTACATAGTTGATATTCTACAATTCTGAAATTGTTTGTGATGCTAGAGAAGGGCTATATGTTTGTAAGTTCAGTTGTTTTATACCAACAGATGTATTGTTTTTTAGAAAAGCTGGTAAACTATTTAAACAATAAGACTCAGCAGGATGTGGTGGTTCTGTCAAACACCAAATGGCTAGTGTTTTTTGTTTTTTTTTGCTTGGCATAAAGATGAAGGTTGAGTGCCTTCAAACACTCTTTTTGTGTGTATCTTGGGTATCTTAAATCTAGTGCTCCTATTTATTGTTTGATTGATTGATTGATTGATGGATTGAGAAAAATATATATGTTCTGTTATTTCCAAGGATTCACATCTGGGGATGGATATAGAGCACCAAATCCTGTTCATCTTGGTTACCAAACAACACAGGGGGTAGCCTCAGTGTCTGATTATCTCTGCCTTAAAATGACAATTTTAATATTTTTCATATATATATGTATAATCACAGTACCTTTTGGTCAATGATCTCCTGCACTTAAAAAAGGTCCCATTTAGTCCTTTTTCACAGATGAAGAGACTGAGGCACATACAGGTTAACTGATTTACCCAGTCACACAATGAATCAGTGATAAATGTAGGAAAAGAACCCAGAACTTCGGACTCCCAGGGCCAGATACTGCACCTATTAAAGTAATTGGCAAAACCGCCATTGACTTCAAGCTTGTACCCTCAGTGTTTTTGCACTGATCACATTGGTCAATTACTGATGAAATAACATTGTGAATGCCATTTTCTTTTTGTTTTTGTTAAAATGTGGATTTGCCAGTTGTTTACGTCAAACACATCTAGGTGACTATTATCTATTTGTCTATATGTTCTTCTGGCGTCTAGAAACATTAAACTTGCCAGCTGATATTAACAATGATTCAACCTGCACTGTGAGTATAGTAGAATTCATTGCACAATGTATCAGTCTTTATCGTATTTTATAGCAGTTCTCTTATAGTTGATGTATTGTAATTTTGCAACATATAAGCAGTTTTCCTTTGGTAACAGAATTTGTTTCTATAACATTTAGATTGTACACTCTTTAGGCCTCTTATCTCCTGTGTTTGGAAAGCACCAAGCACATTTTGGGTGCTACTGTGATATAAATAATAATAAAACATTATGACTCATACATTAGATGCTGAGCACCTTCTACTCCTATTGACAGTTTAACTCCCGACTCTCACTTTCCTCTGTTATGTTCTGTGCAGCTGAATTCCAATAGCATATTAAGTTCCATATGCTGAGAAGGGTGAAGCTACAGCAATATGGGAGCTCTGTTTGGTGGCAGCCGATATGTGATTTACAAGTGCATTAACTTTTCAACTCTCGATCATCTTCATCAGAAACAGTCAATGAAGAGGGCAGGAGTGTTCTACTTGAACTTGGAGTCTTGTCACGTTTAGGGATTGCAAATAGCATACATGTACATTTCCATATACTTAAGTCCCCATTAAACCCATACAGAATATATGCCTTAAAATTAATAATCTTTCTAATTTACTTCTATTGCTTAAAATAAAGGATGAAGAGTTATTTGGGAAGTATAGACAACTTTTTGGTTTCATAATGCAGAATAAACATTTATATCAATTGTAGTGGTTGTCACTTGTAATTGAAACTAGGGCATTACACTGCAGGATGAGCGGCTATGAAGTTAGATTATTTGAATGTATGATTTGTATTTTCCAGGTCAAGTTAATGCCTCCAGCACCAAATGATGACCTGGCTACTCTGAGTGAGCTAACAGACAGCAGCCTGCTCTATGAGATTCAGAAACGTTTCAGTAACAATCAGATATATGTGAGTGGCTTTGAAACTGCTTACTGCAGCATTTTTATTCAGTTACCTACAGTCAACTTTCAGTGATGAGCAATTAAAGAAAATAGTATTGGACTGTTAGTAATTCCAGCTAAGCAGAATTACTGGACACTAGGCTGGCAATATTGCTGACTAATATTAAGATGAATGAAGGCGTATGTGTGTGTTAAATTTACAACTACTCAAATTTAATTGGGAAAGTCTGAAATTAGGGGAAAAAAAGATATAGTGAGTATGCACAGGTAAGTCTATATGTATATTTACCAGAAAATATGTGCTGGTAAAATGTGATAGGGGCATGTGAACTCATTCCTCTTAAACTATCAAGAGATTTCTGTCTTTAACTTTAGGTACGCATAATTTTCATGCAGGCTTCTGATTACAATAACCGGAATGGAATAGAGATTTGGATAACAAATCCAGAAATCAGTATACAGCATTTGATTCCCAGTTCCTTTTTTCCTACAATTTACATGAATAATTCTCTTGATACTGTTATGTTAATGATTTAGACACAGTAAAATAATTACAAGATGATTTACATGCAAAGGATTTTTCTGTTCTTGCCATGTTAAACAGAGGGAGAATTCAGTCAGCCATAGATTATTTCAAAAGTAAAATCTGCATATGCATATTTCTGGCATCCCTATTCATAACTACTTACCCTTTTCCAGCTTATTGAACAGCTGATTAGGTAATTTGCATGTAAATGTGAAATGTGTGAATCTGATTTAATCTAATGAATTGACAGAGTGTGCTTAGACCAGAGAAATGCAGAGATTCAGAATGTCATAAACAACAAGCTACTGTAAACACCTGAAATTAAATACGGAAATTACGTTCATAGGTACTATGATATTGGTTGGTAGTAACAATGCTGTTCAGATGCTGAGATTATATTTATGTTCCTGCCTTTTTTGTTTATGTGAATCCTCCTTTTTATCTCATTTTCAGAGGTACTGAGCATGCACAACTCTGACTCAAATCAATGGGAGCTACAAATGCTCAGCATCTGTGAAAATCAGGGCCAAGTGTAGGTTTATTCTTAAAATAGTTCACCTGATTTCTAATTCTCAGGATTGACCCTGAGGTTCTACGTCTGCCTATCCTTCTGGCCTAATTAAATATTTTTATTTTGTTCAAGAGCACAATAGTGATCTCGAAGCCATTGAGCAGTGCTGTTATGGTTAATAGCAGCCATTTGTGCAGTGTGTGGCGATTGCCATCAGAACTGAAAAACCTCTCATCCATTATTTACCTGGGCTCCATCATCTCAGAAAGGAAAAAGCTGCTGGAGGCCATTTTCAAACCCAGATCTCCCTCACCATAGCACACATACTGCCATGCTCACTGAAGCTGTTGCAGAGAGGCATAAACTACATCTGCCCTATCCAACAGGGGATCTAAGCAGGGCTTCATTCTGAGGGCAGGTGGTTTTATTGTACCTCCCCTCCATAAGTATGTTCTGTTGGTGGAGAGAGGTGGGGCATGTGGGCAGATGGGTAGATTTGATTTTTTTGTTGCAACCCAGAAGTCCCATCTGTGATGGCTGCTCAGGGGATATGCTAAATCAGCATAGCCTCAGGTCCCAGGTCAGTGCTGCCTAGTTTTGTGTTTCATAGACACCTTATACACTCCTGTGCAGAACACTGGGTGAATGTAGCTGCTTTGTAAGAAATATTTGAATAGGAATAACTGATACCTTTATGTTACTGGAAATGTGGGTGCCTTGATAAGCCTAAACTATTTATGTAAATAGATTTTTAGAATGAGCTAATGATAGGTGTCTTAGAACAATGTTTAAAAGAATCAACAATTAAACAGAACTTTAATACAATGAAAGTTTCAAATCACTGAGACTATTATATGTTTGAATGGCATCAAAAGAATTTTGGAATACTAGTGGTTGCTGGTTTTCTAATGACAATGGGCCAGGTCCTGGGCTTCAGTCAAGGAACATGGCAAAGCTTGTATGGGGAGACTGAGAATGGATGCAAAGGCCTCTTTAACCGCCCACCCCATCCCTGCACCCCATGTGCTCTTCTGATCCTGAGACTGACTGGGCACAGATCCGTTCTTTGGCATACATTAGAATAGCATTCAGGGTTTACAGTGGGTGCCAACAGCCCCAAGTGGCCTTTTTGGCATATGGAAATCAGCTGGTGATTAGAGAGCCGAGGCCTCACCCTCTTACAGTTTGCAGTTAGCAAAAAGGTGGCATAGGACTCACTATCACATTTCTACAGCATCAGAGGATCACCCTATGTGGACGGAATCCTGCAGAGATTGGTTAAGAAACTGCCTGTGCTGGCTTTATGGCAGTTTTCCACAAAGGATGTGACGCAGAGCGGCTCCAGGGGCCTGGGCCTAGTGATTTAACATAATATTTTTGCATTCTTTGGGCTTCTAAATATTATAAAAAGCAAATTGAGGACTGTATTGTGACAGATAATTGTTTACATGAAAATAAACTATTAAGTATAGTCTTTTTACACAAAAGTAAAGCTAAAACTGAGTTCAGACATTGTCCATAGTGCTGTATAAGACACAGAAGACAACATGGTCCTTTCCACCGGGAGACAACACAAAACACATTGAGACAGTAGAGGAAAATTCTCCCTCAGGCCATTGCTTGTTTCCTTTGTCTTTTTTTATTAGTGTTTTTTTTTTTATTTGGTTGGTATTTTTTTTGCTTTGCTTTGTTATATTGGTTTGTTTTGGTAACAGTATGTCTGAAACATTTTTCTTTAAGTAAGTCAGTGTTTGTGGGCAGAATCTATTAAAAGCACAATATTAACTGAATTATTTAATTAATAATATGTTGAAAAACACTTTTTGATGTTCTAATACAATGTAAACAGAAGTTCACATTACTTTTAGTACACCTCTACCCCGATATAACGCAACCCGATATAACACAAATTCGGATATAACACGGTAAAGCAGCGCTCGGGAGGGGAGGGGCTGTGCGCTCCGGCGGATCAAAGCAAGTTCGGTATAACGCGGTTTCACCTATAACGCGGTAAGATTTTTTGGCTCCTGAGAACAGCGTTATATCGGGGTAGAGGTATATGTGAAAAAAAATTACTAAATTCTACTTTTCCTCAACAATTACAGCTATCATTTCAGTCATTATCAGTTTGACAAAACACCTCATGGTATTAGAATTTTATGAATCAATTAGAAAAGCACTTGCCACCAAACAGTTCTTCAGTTTTTATTTTTAGTTTTCTATAGTGCATAGTATTAAAATAATCAGGGCCAATATGTGTTTCAGTTGGCTTGCTCTTACGTTCTTTTGTTATTATTCTTTGTAGAACTACTCTTCAGCTGCCCCATGTATGAACAAGGTTAAAAACTAAATACCATTATAGGAATCAATGGTCCCAGATTCTGTTATGGAAAATCTTTGTTGGGTGAAAAACTAGGGCGGAAAGGTGGTTTAAAGTCACCTTTACATATCCTGGCTCCTGAGGCCATCCCATCACTGGTGTACTCTCTGGTACAAACAAGAGAAGCCTTTCACTGGCTGCTTGTGGGCCCAAAGAGCTGATATGGCAATCTGGCCATGCCTCTTATGTCAGGAATCAGAAGATGTGTGGAGACATTAGCTCTAGTCCACTGGGAGGTGAGTAAAAAGTAAGGCACAAAGCAGTCAGGATATACTGGAGACTGCAGCCCACTGGATTCATGTAGTGTTTGTTCTAATATTGTGGGTGAAATTCTGGCCCCATTGTAGACAATGGGAATTTTGTCATTGACTTCAGTGTAGTCAATATTTAGAATTTTATTTGTATGTATGTAGGTTGTGTCATAATTATGTCGATTACTGTCTTTTATCCCAGTAACAACTTTTTAAATACCCATTCAATTTATCTAACTCTGCTAGCACTACTAGCATGGTCTATCCCATAATAAGATGATGGAGCAATTGGGTTGTGTGATAGGAACTTCACTCATTTTTGCTAATCTTAACAAATGGTGAATTGCAGATTCATTTAACAAATAATCTTACAATAATATATGCAATGCAATTTCTTTGTTAATCATTTTACTTTGTGAAGCATTTAGTGTTAATTATACTTTTTATAATAATACAATCTGAATTGTAAATTTGGATCTTAGTTTTTAAGAGCAAGAATTTAAAAGGTTCTGAATTGTGGAACTATGAACTTGTAATTCGTTTGTTGATTACTGGATTTAAGATGCTTTTGCAAAAAGTCTTTTCTGAAGGAAAATCATTAACTTCCTGAAAGATCTAATTTATCACTTAATAAACCAATTATAATTTATTTTCCAGACCTATGTTGGAGATATACTGTTGCTGGTTAATCCATTTAAAGAACTTCCAATTTATTCCACTATGGTAAGCATCTTCTTCTAAAAATGTTATGATGTAGATCTACTTCAGTGGAGTTTCATTCATATAGCACATCTGGGATCCCAAAGCACTAAAAAGGAAAACAATAAGAAATACCTCTGTTCTTTTCATATTAGGAACATCTCATTTGAATTTTGCATTAGTAGCAATAACTTTAATTTTGCCTAAGGCACACAGTGTCTTGTTCATATCTTTATGAATGTCTCCTTCAGGCCATAACCATCTTTATTTTGTTTTATGATGTTGCCTGTTACTTATCTTCTTCTGCTTGAGTGCTACTAGTGTGAAACAGCAATCTTGCTAGAGGTGACAATAAGCAGAACAATATTTCATTCACGGATTATTTGGGTACCAAAAAAAAAAAAAGTACCTAAAAGTGATGGCTCAATTGGGCCTGGGCAAAGCTCTCTTTCACTAATCTTATTTGATGAACTCCAATCCACTTATAAATAAGGTGCCTGTCATTTCAGTATCAAAATATTGGTACTCTTGCAATGTGGGCATAACATAAATTTACATTATGTTTTACATGTCATGTCTCAGTCTAGCCCAGTCATTTTAGATGCACAGGGTCAGTATGAAGCATTGAATTTTGTCTATTATTTTTATTATTATTATTATTATTATGTTTTATTTGTGCTATATTGAGATGGGGGGCCTTGTGATAAGAACTGTACAAACAGGTAGTAATTTTGCTTGCAAGACTTACAGAGAGTTTGTAGTATTCAGAATCACCATTAGGAGACTGTAGGTTGTGACTGTTTAAAATGTCACATGTATGACCTAATAGTAAACTCGGGAAACAAATGGTGTAAAGTACAGGTGGCAGGAGCAGCTGATTAAAATTTGGTCCTTAAGTTGGAAATCTCCCACCTTGTTGAATATGGAATTCCTCAAGCTCTTTCCTCATAGAGCAGGACTGGGCAACCTTAAGGTAGTACAGGGGCACAAAATCCACTAAAACCCTTTGGTGGTCCACACATTGTTTTTAGAGGCTACCCCTATTGCATAGCTCAGAAATGTTTGCAACAATACAGCATGTTAACGAATACTTAAACAGGTATTAACAATGTAAAGCTGAAGTCTCGGCATGTGCTATATTTCCAGTTTCCTTGTCAGTGGGATCCTGCCTTATACGTGAGTTGCATCCCAAGAGTCACATGCATGTGCAAGGGGTTCTCTTCCCCTCTGTGATGGGTTGGATCACAGAAACCCTCTTGGGGCTGCCAACTGATGTACCAACACTACTTCTGCCCCTGCTTTCCCTGCCCTCCCAACTCGGGACTTCAGTGCCCAGCCTGGTTTGAGCCAGGCCCGCTAGCCTGCTGCAAACCCAGATCCAAGTCTGAACCACGTCCCCTAACAGCTGTAGGCTTAAACTGAAAGCAGCTTAAGAAGTGTTCCTGTCTTTAACACTCAGATGCCTAACTCCCAATGGGGTCCAAACCCCTAATAAATCCGTTTTACCCTGTATAAAACTTATGCAGGGTAAACTCATAAATTGTTCGCCCTCTATAACACTGATAGAGAGGTATGCACAGCTATTTGTCCCCCCCCCCCAGGTATTAATACATACTCTGGGTTAATTAATAAGTAAAAAGTGATTTTATTAAATACAGAAAGTAGGATTTAAGTATTTCCAACTAATAGCAGACAGAACAAAGTGAATTACCAAGCAAAATAAAATAGAACACGTAAGTCTATGTCTTATACAGTAAGAAAACTGAATACAGATAAAAACCTCACCCTCAGAGGAATTCCAGAAAGCTTTCTTTTACAGACTAGTCTCTTTCTAGTCTGGGTCCAGCAATCACTCACCCACCCTGTAATTACTGTCCTTTGTTCCAGTTTATTTCAGGTATCCTAGCCAGCTGAAGACAAAATGGAGGCATCTCCCAGGGATTTAAATAGACTTTCTCTTGTGGGTGGAGACAACCTCCTCTCTCCTATGCAAAGTCCAACTCCAAGATGGAGTTTTGGAGTCACAAGGGCAAGTCACTTGTCCATGCATGACTCAGTTTTTACAGGCAGCAGCCGTTGTTTACATGCTACCCTGAATGTCCTCAAGTAGACTTCTTATGTGGATTGGATCCTTCCAAGATTCATTGTCCTTTAAGTGTTTCTTGATTTGGCACTTAATTTGTACATTCCTTTCTCAAGAAGCTGACCAAATGCTTTACTAAGGCTACTTAGAAATCAAGCAAGTACACAGCCAGTATTCATAACTTTGAATAAAAAAATGATAAATGCATACAAATAGGATGAATACATTCAGTACATCATAACCTTTACATAGATATGTTACATGGCATACGTAGCATAAAACATATTACAGTTATGACATATATACATTCATAAGCATATTTCCATAAAGCCTTTTGGGGTGTAACATCACACCCTCACTTTGCATTGCTGCATATGGCCTTACTGAGCTGCCATCTCTCCTAGAGTTACCCTGAAAGAGGAAGAGGTAGAGGAGGCAGAATGAGGACATGGCAGGGGTTCTGGGAAGCAGGAAGCCGGGTCCAAGACCTCTCCCCTCCCATCGGAGACACTGGAACTCTGAATTTATAGTAGCATCTATGGCTGGAGGGGGTGGTGAGGCAGGCCCATGCACTAGTTATGTATTGAATTTGCAGGGGTGAAAGTAACTTAAAAGACTTACCAGTATGCCGGAGTCCTGAACAGGTGGCGGGGCCTCAACCAGAAGGGGCATGGCCTCAACCGGACGAGGTGGGGCCTTTAGAGCCCCAGGGCCTTTAAATCAAGATTTAAAGGACCCGGGGCTCCAGCTGTGGTAGTGGCAGCTGGGAGCCTTTGACCCTTTAAATCACCGCCGGAGCTACCAGCTGCAGAGGAGGCTGGGAGCCCCGGGGCTCAGGGTCCATTTAAAGGGCCTGGGGCTCCAGCCGCCACTACAGCAGTTGAGCCCTGGGCCCTTTAAATTGCTGAAGGAGCCCCGGGGACTCCTGGCTGCCGCAGGTACCCTGGGACTCTGGCAGCGGGGCTCCAGCCACTGCCGGGAGCCCCAGGCCCTTTAAATCGCCCCCTGGGGAAGCAGCTACCCCTGGGGAAGCTGGTCCGGTATGGCATACCGGCTCTTGCCATACCGGACCGGCTTACTTTCACCTCTGTGAATTTGTACACCAGACCTCAGCTTCTGCCTCTTCTCCCAAAACCTGCAAAGTGCACTGTTGGAATTATGTAACCCTTTGAGCTCCTATGAGCCTGCCCACTGGGATTACTTCCACTTCTTCCAGAGTAAACTATCTGCATGGTCATTGTGTATTATGCAGGTATTTCTTGTTTGGTCAGAATACAATGGCAAAATAACACAGCTGGTGCTATTTTGTCCCTGTTTTTTGAGGTAAAAGTCAACAGGACCTGATTTTTGCCCTTGATGTCAAAATTATCATAAAGGACTTAATCATTCAGACAGCCTGCACTCGGTGTAACTCTATGAACCAACCACATTGTTCTAGAACATAAGCTAGTCTCTTCTAACTAGAGGAGAAATAATCCTGGATCTACTTTGGACCTGCAAAGATGCACTTTCTGAAAATGTCGGAATAAGAGGGAAGCTGGACATCATTGACTACAAAGCACTGCAATTCAGCAGTTAAGAAATAGATTCTCAGAAAGTACTCTCATCAGTATATTGGATGCTAAGAAAGCAGATATGGAGGAATTAAGAAATCAAGACACCATACTGCTCTCTTTGCAGGCAATGGGAGCTGTTCAGTTGACTTCAGTAGGAGTAGGTTGGTGTCTGTTCTAAAGACCATTGAAGTTAATGGCTATCTTTCCCATAGGCTTTGTTGGGCTTTGGATCAGACAGGAGGAAGTATTAAAATCTACCACTATAGAAGAAGGCAGGGAAATCCTGGCAGACTACAGGTGCAAGAAGCAATAATTCCCCTGACAAAGAGTTAGATATGAAACAAGAAATAGCTGATGCAGATGGCGGAACACTCTAAGATCCTTTATTGTATACTGAAGAAGAACGAGGCAATCAAAATGGATACTATTCCGGGGAAGGAGGAGGCCAGACAAAAAGTAGACATGTTCATTGCAGACATATGGGAATATAAAGAACTTTTACAAATATATCAGTGAAAAACAAATTAATAGAGAAAAAGCTGAAAGGAGGAGTGAGTGAAATTACCAATTATTCAAAAATGTTTGAGCCTTTCAACCCCTAAAATACCTGTTATCAATAAGAAAAATAAGGAAAAGTATTTTGAACAAGTGGAAAATGAGAAAGATCTTACCATGCTCATAAATACCCTGGTAATATATGTAGTATAAAAAAAACCTTGAAAGACTAACCCTTATAAAATATTTATTGATTCGGTGAATAACTACCCAGAGGGGGTGGCAAGTGGGGCAATTTGCCCCAGGCCCCACAGGGGCCCCGCAAGCCCTGGCCTGGCGGCAGTCCGGGTCTTTGGTGGTATTTCAGCGGCCGGGGGCCCTTCAGGGCTGCCGAAGACAAGGAGCGACTGAAGGGCCCCACTCTGCCAAAATGCCACCGAAGACCCTGACCGCCGCCGGGTGAATACAAGTGCCGCAGCTCCCCCCCGCTTTGACCCAGGCACCCTGAATCCTCTGGGCGGCCCTGCCTATATGTAGTATTTCTTTAAGACAATGATAGTATAGAAATAATAAAAAGTCTGATTTATTAATCGGGAATCTGATCTTGCAAATATTTAACACATAAGTTCAGTGGGACTAGTAATGTATATCAAGTTTTTGTAGGATCGAGTCTGTGGTTTGTAACTTGTTGAAATATTCTGCTATTCATGACAAAAAAGAAAAAGGAAATATTCACTTTCTAGGGTAGGTGAGTAGCTCTGTGTTGTCTCATCTAATACAGAGATACAGTTAGTGAAATACAATAGTACTTAAGTCAGGCTCAGCATTTTTTAAATGAGCTAAACTATAGATATTTACAAGCCAATTTTGCTGAAGGCTCTGATTCTAATTAGTTACCAGTCCTTAAATGTCAGGTTTGTCTCAGAGGAATGTAGGGTAACAGTAGGATAACTGGTTTTTGCCATTTTTAGCCAATGAGAGTAGAGCATGCTGCTAATTATGTGTATTACAGAAGTGTTTCTAAATTGCAAATAAAGTATTACAGGGAGACTGCTGTGTCATATAATAAATTAATTAACCTGAACCTGATTTCATTGATCTCTGTCTTATTATTTCAAAGGGCATCCATGCTATTTTTGTTTAAGATTTTAAAACCAGGACATTGAAGGATTATCATGTGCAGTATAAATAATGTAACTTAATATATTATCTGTTTTTTTAACAATTGGCCAAATCTCCACGATTGGCCACTATTATTATAATTAAGTATTAAAATAGCATATCTTAAATAGAACTCTTGTGATGATATTGATGTATGTATTGCTTTAATGAAATGCTTTACAAATAGTTTAAGGAACCCAAATAGTTTGCTTATATTGTCTAGAGAGCCCTAAGAAAGCGTCTTATTGAAGAGATGAAACAATATTGGTTTAGAATTTGCCACCTGTGTTAATGTTCAGTTATTTTTCAGGTCACCCAACTTTACCTAAGTGACTCTGGCAAACTGTGTTCCTCACTTCCCCCACATATATTCTCCTGTGCTGAAAGGGCTTACCACATGCTTTTCCAGGAGCGACGTCCTCAATGCTTTATTCTCAGGTGAAAATCTATCTTTCTATTAAGTGATTTATAACTCATGCCTTTGAAATGTTTCCCCAGGGACTCTGCAGACAAGGTTTCCTTTTTGTTTTTTCCCTCCAATTGCAACATAACAGTGTGAAAGAAAATATTTAATTCAGTGTAAGTGTTATTCATTTTGTTGGAGAAATGTGAGCTTCATTCAACTGCATCTTTAATAACAAAGATTTGTCCACAATCCAAAATTGTTTTTGTTTTTTATTTATATCAAACTGATTATGAACTAGGACCCAAACTAGAGAGGAGGGATTGTCCAATGGCTCAGATGTAACCTAGGACTTGGGAGACATGGGTTAAAGTCCCTGCTCTGCCATGGACTTCCTGGGTGACTCTGAGCAAGTCTTTCTGTGCCTCAGTTCCCCATCCTGTTAAATGGGGATAGAAGTAATTTTCAGGGGTTTGGTAGTTATAAATACTTTGTAGATTGTGGGGCTGCCTGCGCCATATAAATACCTAAATTAGACAGAACTGGCTAATCAGACTGCTTCATGGTTATGAAAGTTGAGGTAACTGAATAGACATAATCGCATGTATA
The DNA here is from genome assembly GCF_013100865.1 of Trachemys scripta elegans. Taxonomy (NCBI): domain Eukaryota; kingdom Metazoa; phylum Chordata; order Testudines; family Emydidae; genus Trachemys; species Trachemys scripta. Next base: position 242,096,696 of record NC_048298.1, on the reverse strand, counting down.
TATTTTCATTAAATTGTACTTTAATAGATACATGTTTTTTTGTAATCAGTAGAAGCACTATATATTCCCTGAGCTTCACTGAATATAGTAAGTAAACATTTGTGTAATATGTATTCATTTAAAAAATACTGTGCACTTTTAAAAACAAAGATGTACTTTTATGGAAAAACTGACTGCTGGTTGGCTGAAACAAACCATACACCTGTTTTATAACATAATCAGAATGGAGCTGTTACTGAACTGTGCAGGGAACAGTGACTTTTAAGCAGCAGAAAACCATTATCCTGTGCTCACATTCTCTTTATTTATATTTTTATTGAGGTGAAATAATTTGTTTGATAAAAATAAAAAATTCCCTGGCATTCAGTGTTTTCAATGAAGCGCTCCACAGAATATGAACTCTCACTTCATATCCACTTAGGACATAACTAGTAGATTAATAGTGTTGAGGGGTTGGCAACAATAGTGTATGAGGTGGAGCAGTAGGTAAAATGTACTTACATTTTGAAAAATGTCAAATACCAAATTAAGATACTAATGTATAATATTGGCAAATGCTATAAAGGGAGAGATATTCACTTCAATAAAGAACTGGTTTAGTGACAGAGACCAGATGATGGTGATAATTTTAGATAAGGAGGGAGGCGATACGTGGTACAGCAGAGCTCAGAATATTGAGCCCCGATCCAGTTCATTCTAGGTTACAGTATATCAGTGACCTGATGGAGGAATGATGTTAGAGTGTTCTGCTGAGATCATTAGAACTTGATGTCTGTATGTTATATCCAACGCAATCCACAGACATACACATTCCAGGCATCTTTTAGTTGGACTCTAATTGGATCCAAAGTTTAGTATGGAACTAGAAGCTGAAGAGAAAAAGAATTTGTAAAGCTATGACTTACTGGATAACCTAACACCAAGAGTTAGGGTCCTTGAACAATTCTCTCTCTCTCTCTCTTTTCTTTAACAATAATGGAGGGTATGTCTAGACAGCAGTATGCAGCGGCAGTCAAAAAAGCAAACAGGATGTTAGGAATCATTAAAAAGGGGATAGAGAATAAGACGGAGAATATCTTATTGACCTTATATAAATCCATGGTACGCCCACATCTTGAATACTGCGAACAGATGTGGTCTTCTCATCTCAATAAAGTTATACTGGCACTAGAGAAGGTTCAGAGAAGGGCAACTAAAATGATTAAGGATTTGGAACGGGTCCCATATGAGGAGAGATTAAAGAGGCTAGGACTTTTCAGCTTGGAAAGAGGAGACTAAGGGGGGATATGATAGAGGTATATAAAATCATGAGTGATGTGGAGAAAGTAAATAAGGAAAAGTCATTTACTTGTTCCCATAATATAAGAACTAGGGGCCACCAAATGAAATTAATGGGCAGCAGGTTTAAAACAAATAAAAGGAAGTTCTTCTTCACACAGCTCATAGTCAACTTGTGGAACTCCTTGCCTGAGGAGGTTGTGAAGGCTAGGACTATAACAGGGTTTAAAAGAGAACTGGATAAATTCATGGAGATTAAGTCCATTAATGGCTACTAGCCAGGATGGGTAAGGAATGGTGTCCCTAGCCTCTGTTTGTCAGAGGGTGGAGATGGATGGCAGGAGAGAGATCACTTGATCATTACCTGTTAGGTTCACTCCCTCTGGGGCACCTGGCATTGGCCACTGTCGGTAGACAGGATACTAGGCTGGATGGACCTTTGGTCTGACACAGTATGGCCATTCTTATGTTCTTATGCAATTAGACACCCGCAGTTTGCCAATGCCAGCTGACTCAGGCTTGTGGGGCTCAGGCTAAGGGGTTGTTTAATTGCAGTGTACATGGTCAGGCTTGGCTGGAGGTGGCAGGGTCCCAGAGCTCAGGCTGCAGCTTGAGCTCTAATGTCTACACCACAATTAAACAGTCCCTTACTTGAGCCCTGCAAGCCCAAGTCATAGGCCAGCTGCAAGGGTCTAATTGCAGTGTAGACATACCCTGAAAGACCAGGGGGGAATTGAGAATTTTCTGAAGTACTTGAAATGATATTCAAAAGATCTTTCCTGTCTCAAATCAGTTTAGATTCTGTTATGTTTAACTGTAATATACCCCCCCCCCCCCATCACTGATCATTAGCAGGGTTTGAATGCTGAGATTCATAGACTAATTAATGCTCATTTTTATATAAACCAAAACCAAAGCTAAACACAAGTATTATAAGGCCATTTCTCCTGGTCAGAAGTGGTCATCAGAGATCCCTTTATTAGTCTCATTAACATTATTAATAATAATAATAAAATATCAGTGTTGTGGTTCCAAAATGACAGACAGTGGCTTCTGAGTTAACAGGAATCCTTTATTTGTTCTCCTTGTGATATTTTCTGCTGTTGCTGGTTCAGGTGGGTAGTCTGAACTGTTACCCAGGGTTCTTTCAACACAAAGCTCTTGGTAACTTTTACTCTGTGCGAGGTGGTGTCAGGAAATAAATCAGGGGAGACATGGCCGTTCGACCGATAGATGGCTGGTACAAACAGGGCAATACAAGAGTGCTTTCACTTCAAGCTAAACTTTACTTAGTCTCAAGCACTTACACATGTCCGCAACAGATTAGTGAAATACCCCCAACCCTTGATAATTACCAAAGCTGAGTGTGGCTCTCGAGTGACACAGCGGCAGGCTTCCGGTGGCCAAATCTTCCGTCTGCCGGTGGAGACCGCAAGATGTATCCAGAGGGAGAGTCCATAAAGAGTCCAAGAGAGTCCCCAAACGAGTCCAACTACCTCAAACTTTCCTCCCTTATTTATACATTAGTAATAGAATGACACGTCCCTTAAAAAAAACTAGTTAAGTAAGCAGTTTCAATGGTCAAGCAAGAGGTTCCTTCTGATTACGGATTAACCAGGTGTGGGTTTTTCCAGTGTTGTAGCCTTGAGACCCCAATAGACATTCCTGGGGCACATCCTGCTCTTTTAAAATGCATGTATCAGCAACTTCAACACAATTCTTATCAGGAAGGATGCGGGGTCAAGCTGCCCTTTCTGTGGCACCCCAAATCTCCCTCCCCCCAGCATGGCCACTTTACAGCCTGCTGACTAGGTTGCTTTATCAAGAAACCATAGTGGTTTCAGGCACTTTATTGGTTTGCCAAAATCTCACCTTACAGAACTATCCAACATACCACTGTAGCAGTGGAGAGTAAAGTATCAGCCCTCCACACAGGCAAGCAGCTAACCCAGAGCCTGAAGTGTGCTGATCTTGTTACTCGTAGTTTGGTCTATCTTTTGTAATTGCTTAATATAGTAAAATCTTGCTTCTATGTACTAATGAGCAGGAGAGCTATTGCAAATTATAGTAGGCCCTAATCGTGTAAAGTGATTCACATGGATGGACTGTATCACCATGTGGAGTCCCCTTGAAGTTAAACGGTAATCCATGCTGGCATAAGGGTCTGCATTTGCAAAGGGAATTAATGAGTAAGTGAAATGTATTAAGAAAAATAAGCAAAGATATTCATTTGTTTGACAAGTCTAGTCTAGTTTTAATTATTGATGTCAATGCTTTATAGTGTCAGCACAGAACTATGTAATAAGTTTTATAAAAATAATGGTGTTTTAGTAATAGTTCTTACTAAATAGGCTTTACTAACAAGTGAAGAGAGGTGGTTAATTTTGAGTGCAAAGTGTGGGATGTGTAGATAAGCAAATTAGTCGGGTCCCATGATATTAATACTTAGCACTTATGTTTTGCTTTGTATTTTCAATTGTCAACATGTTGTACTCACATTAACTGCTTACTGTTAAATAAATAAAGCAACACTACTATTGTGACCAAATACCCCCTTTTTTAAATTTCTCCTGAAGAATCTGGAAAGAAAGAAAGAAAAAACACACACATACTCTACAGAAATGCTTTATTTTGTCTGCAGTGCAACATCGAACAACCTAGTACATTCTTGGAAGAGACTAAGGAAACCTGGAAATAGTGTCATACACCGTACACTCTTTCATCCTCATCACCCTCATCAAGCATGTCACCTTGTTTTATTAGTGAAGTTAGTGTTTATCTTCTATTAGCTGTGTTTTTAGTTCAGTTTTTCCTGAGCTGCCTGAAGCTTATGTGCAAGAAGGCATTTCCCATGGGTTTAGTGGCCTTTACTAATCATTTATTAATTACTCTTTCATTGGACACACGAACTGTATCTGATGAATTCTGCATGCAGTATAACTATTATTGGTACACTTTTTCTCAGTTGATATAGCCACTTTTTCCTTCCACGTTTGCCCAAGAAATAGTAACCACCAGGTGCCACATTCAGGTAACATGCGTTTTGATATCAGGAGTCAGTGAAAAATGTCTTTCATCTTACTTTATTTTCACCCCCTAATCACGTTCTTAACTTTCTGACTATGAGTAGTCCCAGTGACTTCGGTGGGACTGTTCACATGCATAAAGTTATGCTTAAATACTTACTGGCTCAGGGCTAGAGTAAGGTCGAGCCTGAAGAGTACAGTCCTTGTTGCCTACTAGTGCCCTTGTGTACGCTACTCTAACTCACTTTGGGAGGGATGCGGGGAGAGCATGGCAGCCTCCTATCTCTTCACCACTCCCTGTGTATGTGAGCTAATACAACCTGAGAGGCACAAACAAAAGGAGATGGTGCACTCTCTCCAAGTCTGGTGGAGTCTACCACTTCAACAAGTGCTTTCTGAGGGCTTGCTGCAGTGCATTTATCCAGATATCCTTCAGGGAGAGTGGTGGCTGCAAAAATGGAATCTAGCTTTATGCTAGACAGCTCAATTAGTGGAGATTACTGTCAATATATGTCCTTGTATATCAACTCCCCTGCCCCCATGTTGCTTTATTGTATCTCTCTGTTGTCTCTAAATTTACACGTAGATTACATGGTCTTAAATGAGGGATTGTTTCTTCATTAGGTGTCTGTAGAGCTTTGATGGGGCTGGAGCCTCTAACTACTACCACAATACAAATACATAATAATAAATAAAATGGAGATGAAAGGAATCCTCCACCCAGCTTGAGGATAAACAGCGGGCTTCAGCGACTCCCATGGTTCCTGCGCTCTGATCTCCCCAGAGGGGAGAAATTTGTGTATTCATATAGTAAGAGATTTACTGTCTCCCATCCCTGACCACAAAAAACAACCAAACGAAAAATCCACCACCACCCCATGTTCAATCTTACTCTTTGGGTAAGAACCATGAGCCTTGTTTGCATTTATGCTAAGGCTAATTTATATTGCCTTCGCAGTGTGTGTAATTGTAATTTGCGCCCACTTTAATGGGTCTTTACCCTTCACAGAGTGTTGTAAAGGGGCTCTATTGCAAATGAGAATTGGCCATATGTTTTCATTTTGGGATTCAGTAGAAACTTTTCCCCTGGCCTTTAAAGTTCTCTATTGTCTTGCTCCAGTTTACTTCATGCACCTAATCTTCCCCTGGGCCTGGCCCCTCTGCTGATCTACCCTCTATTTCCTCTCTTTTCCATCGCACAATCCCCCCCAAATTAGCAAGAGAGCCAATTCTTCTGCAGCTCATCTGCAATCTGTCTGCTACATTAGCTTTCTTTAACTCCTCATATTTTCTCTCAAAATATCTCTTTTCTCATGCAAATACGCTTCTTAAGTCTCTTCCCTGGGGTTTTTGGTGTTATGAGAAAATAGTTCCATTTTTTCACTCTGAAAATGACCAAATGTCTCCTTGGGTTAACTTTATTGAAGTGCATAATGTTACACTAGGGATGCATTTAGCCAAATGTTGTAGGGTTGTGTGTAGATTTTTTTGCCATTTATTCAATGTAATTTGGTTTGTTTTTTCTATTCTCTCAGCTGACTTCTAATGTTTAATAGAGGGAAAACAGTGCAGGGTGCAGTTTGCGTTAAAATATAGTTAGATTGTACTATGTGCTTTTTACAGCCAAGAGGTGGACTTCCCTGTATCAAACCAGTTTGTTTCTAACACATTTGTTTTTTTCTTGCTTGCTAAAGTTGTCCTTCTCCTCCCCTCAAGGCATGCCTGGCTTTAGAAATGCATTAAGAACTGACAAGATAAGCATTAGTATTATCCAGAAAGCCTAACTACACGATAGTTTATAGATGTCTTGGTGAGAGCCAAGCATCCTTAACAGATTTAGCCACCCTTATATTGGACATTAATGTCTAATTTGGTGATTAAAACAAAACATTTAAAACACTTACATCAAATGAATTATTTTAATCTGTTACCCAGTTTAGCAACCAGTAGTGCTAATGTCCAATGGCCTAATAGCTACATAAGCCGCATTTATAAATCCAGTGTAAATCTGAAAAGGAGTGAGATTCTCTTCTCTTAAAAATGATAGACTGGGGAACCTAATTTTGTTTTGTTTTCTCAATGTTTCATCACCCCTTATTTTCTACTAGAATTAATAATCAGAAAGCATTAATGCATGATTGCTATTTACAGGGCATCTTATTTTTTATAGTACATAATTCTGGTTAAAAATGTAGTGATGCATTATTTCCAGTTGCAGAAAAGGATTACATCTATCCCCAATGTCAATATTATATAACAATAAGCATGTTGATATAAACACAATAGTTTTATATCTATTCTTAATATTCTTAATGATTTGTATTGCAGTAGCACCTAAGAAGTCGAGTCATGGACCAGAACCCCATTTGTTCTAGGTGCTGTACAAACTCAGAACAAAAGGAGAATTCCTGTCCCAAAGAGCTTACAATCTGCCAGCTGATTTTCTTCAACCTATTTATTACTTAGTATCAGAATAGATTTTAGCATTAATAATCGGCACACCAGGAAGTGTTTAGAATTTGGATTCAGAGGAACATCCAAAAATTTAGCGCATATTTATAAATTATCTGAATCTCTTGGGTTTCCAAAGTTGGTTGGCAGTTCAAGTGAACAAGACTTCTATGACTTCTCATTCAAGTCATGAATGGAAATAGTGCAAGAATAACCTATTTTGCAGTATTCTGCACTTTTGGTTCTAGTACTTCCTGGGAACTGAAAATAAACATTTATCCTAAAACTTCACTCACTAAAAAATATCTCAGATGACAACTGTAGTGTATACCTAATCTACTTTTAATGCTAGTGGTGGAAAAACTTCACTGTGCAGAGCCATAGCATTGCATTCCTTTGAGATGTTATTGTTGGCCTGTTGAAATTCCCAAAAGATATTGGGCCTTAGACATTTAGGCACACTGAGAGACTCAGGGACCAATAGTGCATTTCACCCTGACGTGTGGACAAGCAATTGGATAATGAATTACATGGCTACTGCACATTAACTCCCTTTGTTTTCATTCATTTTAAGCACTTGCAAGGATGAAACATAGAAAATAAAGAGGGTGGGGTACGGTACTAAGTGTGACACCACTACTACCTCTGTCCTTAGCCAGAAATGGTGATTATGAAATACTGGACGTTTGTGTAGTGGAATAGATTCCTTCCACGTCCAGGCTGCACAAGCTCCTCATTCATCTGTTGAATGAGTGGCAGGTATAAAAAGTGGTTTCAATTTTCAGGGGGGAGATGGGGGCTCATTTTAGACATTCTTCCAAAGCTTTGAATGTTCTATTTAATGTCCAGACAAAAAAACAAAGTTGCCCTAACAGAAACAAATTCAATTTGTGGTTATGAGCAGCTATTCTACCTTGCATACAACGTAGCATGTTACTGAACAGAAACAAGCTGTACATATGTACTGCTTAGATACGTTGCTTCTCCTTATTAAAATTTGATATAGCAGTTGCACTCCAAAATTTTTTCCGTGTATTTCTCCTTTATGAAACGTGAAGTATTTCTATTCAAAATAGCACTTTGGTGCCTCAGAGGAATTGTTTGGGTTCCTTATGAACCTATTCTTCTCTGTGGACTGAGCTCATGATGAGGGAAGAAGGCATAGCATAGGTGTCCCTGGCCATTGTGAGTTCTGCCAGAGAGCCCAGCCTATAGAAGAGAATGGGGGTATAAGCACCTAAACCACGACTCCCATGAAGCACCTGGGGCACCACTTTGAATAGAAATATTTCAAGTTTGGGTCGTTCTCTTTTTTTTTACAAAATGCTAAAATTTTCTAAGGAAATCAGAAAAAAATGTTGTGTCAAAAATCCAATTCTCAGTCAAAAAACAGTTTGAATGGAAATGTTTTGACCAACCATAACCTATATTAGTGTCCACTTCTGCATATTTATTTCTTTAAAAAGTCATGACATGTGTCAATAGCAGATTGGTCTATCAGGGATGAATTGCTTATACCTGTTAATAGTTGCTTGTTTCCCCCCCCCCCATATCAAGGTGCTCAAGGTCCCAATATATTTCTCAAATGATGAACCCCCACACTCACACTTGTGAACTGTGGGACAATGCAGATCAACAATAACATTAAATTCAGGGCAAAATTTAGCATTACCCATCGGTTCCCATTATAAGACCATCTTCTCCTTCTTTCTTAGCATATTGGTTCATAGTAGTTGGGGCAAAAAGGAATTTTAATGAACTGTCTAAGGGATTAACTACCTTATTAATGTTAGGTAGTTCCATGTTGGTAAGGGACCAGATGTAGTCCATACACACTTCATATATGGAACTGTTTGATAGCTCTGCCATTTCTGCCTACTACTAAGTGATGGGCAGCATGGAAATGCATATAAATAAAAATATATTTCTATTTAAAAAACAAAATTAAACTTCTAAGATAAACACATCAGCAATATTCATCATAAATTTATATCAATTTATGAGGCCCCTCTCTGACAAATCCACGGACCTTTCTCATGTAGAATCACATGGGTCTGAAAATGCAATAATGTAAGACAACTTTATGCCCCATCAGTACCATGGATGGCTAGAAAGAAAGCGCTGTTGACAAACTTTTCTTTATGTGAGTAGCTTCAATACTTAATGTAATACCATTTTCAAAGATTTTTATTCGGGCTGCCAAGCAATTAAAAAAATTAATCGTGATTAGTCACACAATTAAAAAAAATTAATCGTGATTAATCACACTGTTAAACACAGAATACAAAGTATACAGAGCTCACGTTATATTTATTTTTTATTACAAATATTTGCACTGTAAAAAACAAAAGAAATAGTATTTTCAATTCATCTACAAGTACTATAGTGCAATCTCTTTATCATGAAAGTTGAATTTACAGATGTAGAATTATGTACAATAAAAACCTGCATTCAAAAATAAAACAATGTAGAATTTTAGAGCCTAGAAGTCCTTGTTCAGCCAATCACTCCGACAAACAAGTTTGTTTACATTTGCAGAAGATAACACTGCCTGCTTCTTGTTTACAATGTCCTTTGAAAGTGAGAACAGGCATTTGCATGGCACTGTTGTAGCCAGCGATGCAAGATATTTACATTCCAGATGCGCTAAAGATTCATATGTCTCTTGATGCTTCAACCACTATTCCAGAGGACATACGTCCATGCTAATGATGGGTTCTGCTCGATAATGATCCAAGGCAGTGCGGACCGACGCATGTTCATTTTCATCATCTGAGTCAGATGCCACCAGCAGAAGGTTGATTTTCTTTTTTGGTGGTTTGGGTTCTGTAGTTTCCGCATCAGAGTGTTGCTCTTTTAAGACTTCTGAAAGCATGCTCCACAGCTCATCCTTCTCAGATTTTGGAAGACACTTCAGATTCTTGGGTCAAGTGCTCTAGCTATCTTTAGAAATTTCACATTGCTATCTTCTTTGCATTTTGTCAAATTTGCAGTGAAAGTGTTCTTAAAATGAACAACATGTCCTGGATCATCATTCGAGACTGCTATAACATGAAATATATGGCAGAATGTGGATAAAACAGCAGGAGACCTACAATTCTCCCCCAAGGAGTTCAGTCACTCATTTAATTAACGCATTATTTTTTAACGACCATCATCAGCATGGAAGCATGTCTTCTGGACGATGGCCAAAGCATGAAGAGGCATATGAATCTTTAGCGCATCTGGCACGTAAATATCTTGCAACGCCAGCTATAATAGTGCCATGCAAACACCTGTTCTCACTTTCAGGTGACATTGTAATTAAGAAGTGGGCAGCATTATCTCCCGTAAATGTAAAAAACTTGTTTCTCTTAGCGATTGGCTGAACAAGAAATAGGACTGAGTGGACTTGCAGGCTCTAAAGTTTTACATCGTTTTATTTGAGTGCAGTTATGTAACAAAAATACCCTACATTTGTAAGTTGCACTTTCATGATAAAGAGATTGCACTACAGTACTTGTATGAGGTGAATTGAAAAATACTATTTCTTTTGTTTATCATTTTTACAGTGCAAATATTTGTAATAAAAATAATATAAAGTGAGCACTGTACACTTTGTATTCTGTGTTGTATTTGAAAATGAAGAAAAACATTTAAAAATATTTAATACATTTCAATTTGTATTCTGTTAACAGTGCGATTAATCATGATTAATTTTTTTAATCACGATTAATTTTTTTAGTTAATCGCATGAGTTAACTGTAATTAATCAACAGCCCTAATTTTTACGTGTGAATCATCAGTACTCAGTATAATCCATTGACACACATCATTAGGCAGTTTGGTTATGTTAGTTATGTTTCCCAAAGTAGCACAAAAATATTTTTCATTATTTTCTTCTTTTTGTAAAGCAGTGGCTTCTATTTTGTTGATTTTAATTAAAACTCATATTTGATTTGTGAAACTCAAATGTTTTGAAAAATATTTCTGAAGTTTGCAAAACCTTGAACCACATAGAGATTCCTCATTCCTACTAGGCAGCATTATTGTTCATAACGGTGAGGCCAAGGATTAAAAGGGTTAGGAGTGAAACACTTTGGTTGGGAATTGTGCAGACATTTGCATTATCACTGCTATGTTGAGGCAGTTCTGTGACTACTTTTTTCTCGAAAGATGTGTAATTAATAGCTTTTATAAGCACTGCATTCAGATATTTATAATTTATTTATTTAAAAGAGCTGTACCCTTCTCCCCCCGTATTCAAATGGCATTAATAGGAGTTTGTCTCATGTGATGACAACATAGTTGGGTTTCTGTGTACGGGAGGTTTCCAGTTTTGTATCCAGAAAATTCTTGTTGATGAGAAATTTAAACCCACACATTTAAAATCTCCTAGAACCACAGGAGAACATCAAAAGTAGAAGTAGTGCAACTTCTCCTCTAGAGCAGATAAGTTCCATGTTTAATGTAGCAAATATGCCTCTTACACGCAGGGAACACTGCGTGTAAGAGATTTCCTCAAAAAGCTTATTTATATTTCTAGGTACAATGGAGTTCACATAAGGGTCAGAAATGTGATCTGTTACACTGTTGTAAATATGAATTAATATAATTTAAATCAATGCAGTATTTTTGAATTTACAATGATATGAATAAAATTACAATCTGTCTCATAACTAGAAAGCAAATTTCTCAATATTTGCAGAAATCACCCTTCATGTTTTTAACATGTTTTCTAGTTTTATGAACATTTTTTCTTTACTGACGTTGCTGAAACTGCCTTCATATTTTCAGACTCAGAATTGCACTTTTTCCATATCACTTAATTACACTTTGTCTATCTTTTTTCAAAACAAAATTTACCTTCCATCATTAGTTATGTTAGAGGAGCACCCAGAGACCACAACTATAAACAGGGCCCCATTTTGCTAGACGTTGTACAGACAGTTCCTTCCCTCAAATAGTATGAGAACTAAACAGACAAGACAGATAAAACCAAGAAGAGGCACAGAGTATCGAAGCGCTTTGTCCAAGGTCACACAACAGATCCATGACTGATCCTGGGCTGGAACCTGCGTCTTTGGCCATGTCTACACTACAAACTTTGGTTGATGCCAGCATTAAACCATTGCAGTTAGTATATTGCTTGTGTGCATTCATACTTGTCTCCTTGCATCTGTGCTGCGCATACTCACCAAGAGTGCTTGTATTGATGCAGAGTGCAGTGTATCATGGATAGGTATACCAGTGTGCAACCTGCCACCGTCCAGCCTACTGCCTTTGGGGAAGTTTTGGCAATACATGCTGGGGCCTAAATGAGTTGCGCAAGGATGACTGGGAGCAAGGGGTCAACTTCCCAGTGTGCAACTGTCTCCATCCCATTATGTCATCTATATCCCATAATTTTTGCTCCTTTTTTCAAAATCCCATAAACCACAAGACTCTCCTCACTATCTGCCATCTCTGATTGAAGCATGGAGCCTGCATTGCTCTGCACTATTGTCATAAGCATTGCAAGCCCAGAATGCACAATCCTCTAGTATTTGCAGAGCTGCAAGAATAACCAAATCAGCAGGGAACATGACGGTTTCTCAGAGGACAGATTGCTATGGGACATAACAAGAACAAATTCAAGGTTGTTGATAGCATTCATGGAGCAGCTGCACATGGTGGAGCACTCTGTCTGGGCCCGAGAAAAGAGCACTGACTGATGAGATTGCATTACAATACAGGCTTGGAATGATAAGACAAGAACTTTTGGATGTACAAGGCCACATTCCTGCATCTGTGTGCTGAGCTCTCCCCAGCCCTCCAGCACAGGGACACCAGAACGAGAACTGCACTGCCAGTGAAGAAGCAAGTGGCAATCGCACTGCAAATTTGCAATGCTGGATTTTTGAATTTACAATGATATTAATGAAATTACAATCTGTCTCATAACTAGAAAGCAAATTTCTCAATATTTGCAGAAATTTCCCGGTCAGTGGAAAATCAGTTTTGAGTTGGAAAATCTACTCTGGGGGGCTGTTACCATGCAAGTGTGCAGGGTCACTAATTGCCTCCTGCTATGCAGGACTGTGACTCTTAGCCATGTGTAGGACATAGTGGATGGATCTGCATCAGTGAGGTTCCTGAACTATGATGAAGCAGTAGACCGCACATATGTCCTTATTTTGGCACAAGACCACCTTGCCACAGAGTACATGAACAGAAAGGGCTACTTCTCTATGGTTATGCAAACATTGGTGGATCACCAGGGACAATTCACCAACATTAATGCGGGCTGGTCAGGGAAGATGCATGACACGCACATCTTTAAGAGCACAGGACTGTTCAGAAAGCTACAATCAGGGGCTGTCCTGACCAGCAGATTACCATTGCTGATGTTGAAATGCCAGTAGTGATCCTGGGGGACCCGGCTTACCTCTTGCTCCCCTAGCTTGTGAAACCATACACCAGCCACCATGACATCTGCAATGAAACTACTGGCTCAGCCTGTGCAGAATGACTGTTGAATGTGTTTTTGGAGGGATGCTGGCAGTGTTTACTCCCAAGATTGGATCTCAGTGAGAATAATACCCCATGGTTATAGCTACCTGCTGTGTCCTGCATAATATCTGTGAGGCAAAGGGGGGAAAGGTGGAACAGCTGTCTTCTGAGATTGAACAGCCAGACACAAAGATTATTACAAGAGCTCAGTGCAGAGCTGTATGGCTTATGGAGGCTTTGAAGGAGCACTTTAACAGTGAGCCACAGTAGTGTGTTGTGGTGTATTGAGCACTACCTGGTCCTGCTGTGTTGGCTCTGTTAGAAATTGTATGGTTTTTGGTGTACATGTAAGCATATAACACTGTCAACGCACCTATTCAATTTGTTGTGCTTGCTGTAAATTTATGATTATTACCCTGTGTAATAATAACATAACATCTCAGTGTTTGTCACTGATCCCATGAGTTGTGTCACTGCACAGTAACAAGCAAGTGGGTGATTTCAGAACTCCTAGGCACTCTGCAGCATATTTTGTGTACTAATAAAGATGAAATTATGTTCCAAATAATAGAATTCTATTCAATAACAAAATCAGTGAAAAGAAAAATCTGTGCATTGTAAAAGCAAATACATTAAAAACTTAATAAATTGATAGAACATAATTTATCAAGGGGAAAGAACATTTGTGTCCATTTGAGCTACACATACAGCTATCGTAGTTCTCACAGGTCCGTGTATATGAAGCTCTGGTTGTCCTTAATGTCCCATGGGGTCGAATGATAGGGATAGGGATGTGGCCTCAGATGCCAGATGGAATGTTGAGGGAGGGTGTAAGGAAGTGCTGCAAAGGAGTTCTCTATGGACTGCAAAAGGAGGCAAGCCTGGGTTTGTTGAACTTGTAGGTCGCCAGGAGTCTGCAGAATCTGTGTTTGCTGCCAGAGAAGCCCCATTATGTCCTGGTGCATCTCCTTCTCCTTTCCCTGCGGGCACTCGTGGGCCTTTCTCCTTTCTGCTCTTTCCTTCTCCAGTCTGTCTGCAATATTCACCCTCCAGGCCCTGTGCTCACAGGCTGATGCAACAGTGGCTTGCAGGATTTCATTGAATGTGTCATTCTGAGTCCTCTTCTTTCTCTTCATTATCTGACTCAGATGTTCCATGGGTGTGGAGGGGGAGCCCCTCATGACCACAACAGCAGCAGCTACAGATAAAAAAACAGAGGTACCATTGTCAGGAGAGTTACAACAGAAAGTGAAACTGAAGATCCTGAAATTCCTTTTCTTGCTCCCATAAAGTTGTAAAAAGACATGTTTATTGACACTTCTGCTTTGGAGTGCTTGTGCATGTTGTCACAGCACCAGCCATGGTGAGTGTGACCTGCCACGGATGGGAGAAATGAAGACAGAATTGCTTGGTAACATGAAACTATGAATATTAGGCAATGGCACTGAATGCTGGCACTGTTTTCCACGGATGGTAGTGATGTGAGCTGATCCCTCACTCTTGTGGGTAACAAAGGCAGTGAAGGCACAGTTGCTGCTGGCATCCTGAAGCTACCCAGGTAGTCTGTGTACTACAGTGGTTGCCCCAGGCCCTGGTCCCCGCAGGGGCCCCCATGAAAATATAGTATTCTGTAGTATTTCAACTTTTTTTCTGGAAGGGGCCCCCAAAATTGCTTTGCCCCAGGCCCCCTGAATCCTCAGGGTGGCCCTGAAAGGAATCAAGATTAGAGCCTACCAAATTCACAATCCATTTTGGTCATCAATTTCACTGTCATAGGATTTTTAATATAGTAAATTTAATGATTTCAGCTATTTAAATCTGAAATGTCACAGTGTAGTAATTGTAGGAGTCCTCACCCAAAAAGGAGTTGGGGGGTCACAAGGTGATTGTAGTGGGGGTTGTGGTACTGCTACCCTTCTGCACTGCTGCAGGTGGCGGTGCTGTCTTCAGGACTGGGTGGTGAGAGAGCAGTGGCTGCTGGCCAGGCGCCTAGCTCTGAAGGTAGAGCCGCCACCAGCAGCAGCACAGAAGTAAGGGTGGCAATCACACGACCTCCCTGAAGTAACCTTGCGACCCTCCTACAACTCCCTTTTGGGTCTGGACCCCCAATTCGAGAAACTCCGGTCTCCCCCATGAAATCTATATAGTATAGGGTAAAAGCACACAAAAGACCATATTTCACAGTGTGAGACCAGATTTCACTGTCCGTGATGTGTTTTTCCTGGCTGTGAATTTGATAGGGCCCTAATGTTGGAAGTACCAACATTCCATCACCAGCAGGAAGTGACTGAAGGGCTCTGGGAAGACAGACAAGAAAAGATATGCGGGCTCTGCTCCAATCCCCAGCAAACCCACCAATATCCTTAGACATGTCAGAAAGATGCCTGAAACCATGGAGGTTGTCTTCTAGTTGAGTAGTTTCTCTAATGATCAGGGGCGGCTCCAGGCACCAGCAGAGCAAGTGCGTGCCTGGGGTGGCATGCCACGGGGGGCAGCGTGCTGGTCCCTGTGAAGGCAGCAGACAGGCCGCTTTTGGCGGCATGCATGTCGGAGGTCCACCAGTTCCGCGGGTTCAGCGGCAATTTGGTGGTGGGTACGCCGAAGGCGTGGGACTGGCAGGTCACCCGCAGAAACGCCGCCGAATCCCTGTGACCAACGGACCTCCCGCAGGCATGCCACCGAAGGCAGCCTGACTGCTGTGTTTGTAGGGCCGGCACTTCCACTAGGCGACCCTAGGCAGTCGCCTAGGGCGGCAGGATTTGGGGGGCGGCATTTTGCCGTTCTTGGCAGAAATTTGGTGGTGGGGGTCCTTCCGCTCCGGGTCTTCGGCGGAAATTCGGCGGCGGGTCCTTCACTCACTCTGGGACCTGCTGCTGAAGTGCCCCGAAGATGCGGAGCGGAAGGATCCCCGCCGCCAAGTGCTCAGAGGAGGAGCGCTGCCGCCTAGGGCGGCAAAAACCCTGGCGCCTCTGCATGCTTGGGGCGGCAAAAAACATAGAGCTGCCCCTGCTAATGATATCAGCTTCTTACACTCAGCTTTAGATCTGTGATGAGCGGTGGGGCGGGGAGCAGAGAAGCAAGGATTGGAGAAGGAGTGTTCAGTGTGAGAAACAGGAGTGGTTAGAGATAGAGGGCAAGAAGAAGAAATAAAAAGGAAGAGAAAAGGGAGAATAAAAATACGATGACTGGTAAGAGATGGATGTTATATGTAGATATAGGTATAGAAAAACAAACAAGACATGTGCCAGGTGTCCCTCTGACGGCTTTGGTTATACAGGGTTTTGTATAATTTCCCCCACATTTGTCTGATCCTTGCTCTTTAGGTTGTAAGCTATTTGGGGTAGCATTTGCCTCGTGTGTGTCTGCGCTGCACCTAGCACATTTTGGGCACTACTGAAATAAAATAGGTAGTCTGAGTTATTTTGGAACTTTTTCAAAGAAGGCAGAGCTTTGTTGGGAGGAAGTGTTTGGGAAGGGGGAAAGAGAGGTTTTGGGGTATTTTTACTCCCAGTAGACCTTTTGTGATTCCATGTACCTTATAGTATATGGTGTTGCTTGCAACTTCTCCTCTTCTTCTGAAGCAAATGCAGTTTCAAAACTGCCGTTATTACTACTGTGCTCATCCCTTTATCCCACAGAACCAGTTCCTGCTACAGCTTGGAGCTCTATTCAGTGGTTAACCCTTCCACTCGCTACAGAGATTTCTGCTATGGGAAAATTCCTCTATGTGATATTTATTATGTTAACATGAATGCACGTGATTAAACTTAAATTCACCGAAACACTTAAATGACTCTCCATGCTGGTACACTTTCTACTACTTGGTAAATCAAACATGAGTTGTCATGTCCTTAGCACTGCAGCTACTGTGACCTTTCCAAACAGCTTATGCCACTAGCAGAAGTTCACTGACCTTTTGCAGGGCTGATTTTTTAAGATCATTACAATGAATACAGTGCTGTCTGGTTAAGAAACTTTTTAGTTTCCAACCCTTTTCTTGCAAACGAATGCATTAGTGAATACAGACATTATTACCTTTGCAGGGTATTAAATTATCTGGGACCAGGCAGATTTCTGAAAACAACCTTGAATAACATCAGATTTTCCAGGAGAAACTTTTCAGGAAACCAAATGCTGATGACCGGAGCCTTGCATAGTGCATTTATGTCACAGACCTTGCACTGTAAATCCCACTGGGATGTTAAACTCAGATTAGGTATGCCAGTGAACTCCTTGACTTCAATGATGATTTTTTTAAAAAATGTTAGCTACTGAAGTATTTTACGTGCTTTGCATAAAATACATACAAGGCTTCTGAAACCTTTGCACAGCCAAAAACTTCCATCCACTTCAATAGGAGCTTTGGGTGTACAAAGAATGCAGGATCAGACTCTAAATGATGATAGAAACTTACAATATTAAAACAACAATAGTTTAAATTAGTCAAAAACCATAAATAGCAAAGGCAGTCTCATTCTGCATAGATTCAGAGAAAAGGCGAGTCTTATAGACTCATAGACTTTAAGGTCAGAAGGGACCATTATGATATTCTAGTCTGACCTCCTGCACAACGCAGGCCACAGAATCTCACCCATCCACTCCTGTAACAAACCCCTGACCTATGTCTGAGCTACTGAAGTCCTCAACTTGTGGTTTCAAGACTTCAAGGTGCAGAGAATCCTTCAGCAAGTGACCCGTGCCCCATACTGCAAAGGAAGGTGAAAACTCCCCAGGGCCTCTGTCAATCTGCCCTGGAGGAAAATTCCTTCCTGACCCCAAATATCGTGATCAGCTAAATCAGAGGTTCCCAAACTTATTTGGCCTACCGCCCCCTTTTCAGAAAAAAAATTACTCAGCGCCCCCCTTTTCAGAAAAAAAATTACTCAGCACCCCCCTGGAAATCTACCTTCTTTAAGTGAACAAACAGAAAGATGCAGTGACAAATTTGCGTTCTTTTATGTATCTATATTTCTACCTACATCCTACAATATAGTAANGTGGTTTCAAGAGTTCAAGGTGCAGAGAATCCTCCAGCAAGTGACCCATGCCCCATGCTGCAAAGGAAGGTGAAAACTCCCCAGGGCCTCTGTCAATCTGCCCTGGAGGAAAATTCCTTCCTGACCCTAAATATGGCAATCAGCTAAACCCTGAGCATGTGGGCAAGACTCACCAGCCAGACACCCAGGAAAGAATTCTCTGTAGTAATTCAGAGTCCACCTTATCTAGTGTCTCATCACAGGTCATTGGGCATATTTACCGCTAATAGTCAAAGATCAATTAATTGCCAAAATTAGGCTATCCCCCATCATACGATCCCTTCAATAAATTTATTGAGCTTAGTCTTGAAGCCAAATATGTCTTTTACCTCCACTGCTCCCTTTGGAAGGCTATTCCAGAACTTCACTCCTCTGATGGTTAGAAACCTTTGTCTAATTTCAAGTCTAAACTTCCTGATGGCCAGTTTGTATCCATTTGTTCTTGTGCCCAAATTGGTACTGAGTAGAATTATTCTTCTCCCTCCCTGATATTTATCCCTCTGATATATTTATAGAGAGCAAGCATATCTCCCCTCAGCCTTCTTTTGGTTAGGCTAAACAAGCCAAGCTCTTTGAGTCTCCTTTCATAAGACAGATTTTCCATTCCTCGGATTATCCTAGTTGCCCGTCTCTGTACCTGTTCCAGTTTGATTTCATCCTTCTTAAACATGGGAGACCAGAACTGCACACAATATTCCAGAGGAGGTCTCATCAATGCCTTGTATAATGGTACTAATACCTCCTTATCTCTACTGGAAATACCTTGCCTGATGCATCCCAAGACCATAGTAGCTTTTTTCACAGCCATATCACATTGACGGCTCATAGTCATCCTATGATAACCAATACTCTGAGGTCCTTCTCCTCCTCTGTTACTTCCCATGTGATGCGTCTCCAGTTTATAACAAAAATTCTGTTATTAATCCCTAAAATGCATGACCTTGCACTTTTCACTATTAAATTTCATCCTATTACTATTACTCCAGTTTACAAGGTCATCCAGATCTTCCTGTAGGATATCCTGGTCCCTCTCTGTATTGGCAATACCTCCCAGCTTTGTGTCATCCACAAACTTTATTGGCACAAAAAGTAGGAATGTGCCAATAAAGTTTGTGGATGACACAAAGCTGGGAGGTATTGCCAATACAGAGAGGGACCAGGATATCCTACAGGAAGATCTGGATGACCTTGTAAACTGGAGTAATAGTAATAGGATGAAATTTAATAGTGAAAAGTGCAAGGTCATGCATTTTAGGGATTAAT
>NC_048298.1:241939946-242072588 GCF_013100865.1 Trachemys scripta elegans | reverse complement strand
GAACCCCCTTCTAAACTCAACCAGAGTTTCCACCTGCATCTCCAGTCCTCGGATATTTTCTTCCATCAGCTCAGTCTTGCCATCTAGGACAGGAGTTCACTAGGCACAGATTGTCATATGTACAGGATCTGTGTGCATACACTATAGAGACTGTCTGAGGCCACTGTCAAAGTTCCTGACTCTTTATAAAGCCCTTTTCTCCTTTGTTTCTTCCTTTGCACACTTTTTGTATCCTTGTCTTCTCCAGGCTTGAAGTGGCAGCAGGGGGAAGGTTTGTATTCTACAGACAAGTAATATATGCCAAAATCTCCTCTGTTCATCTCCCATTGACACAAGGAATGAGACTGAAGGTCACATGGTTCCCTCAATAGGCAACAGGCTCATCATCTGCCATGACCATTACAATTATGACATTTTCATGGGCTGTTGTAGAAACAGGGTTTTTTTTAAGTTAACTTGATAGATAAGTAAAATGGGAGGATATATGTAGTTGCTCCCCTTTCTGTACTCATAACTGAACTTCGCTTGATTCAATTGCCTATTGAGAAATCTGTGATCTGCATGGTCCCTTCATAGATTTTCAAATGGGGCTTGCCTCAGTATCCATGTGTATTGGTGATTCTATGGAAGCTTATGATTTTTAATTCTGTATTGTTTTTCATCTCCTGGTCTTTCTCCTCTCCATTCCTTTATTTCTGTTGTGTTAATTTCCTTGCTGATACTGTGATGTCACTTCCTTTTCCCCTTCTCTTCTGTCTCCTCCCCACCTTCTTGTTCCTACCTCCCATTACCTGTTTTCTTTGCCCACTCCTTCCCTCCCATTCTTTGTTTATTCTTCTCCATGTGCAAGGAATGAAATGAAACAATAGTCATAATCTCTGAAGTCTGAGTATGTAGCACTTCAGAGATTGGGGAGCTTGTAAATTTTACTCTGCAGCTTGCCTAGAGAGCAGGGCAACATAGCAAAAGGAAAATTGCTGGCACGTCAGCGTGCCATATGTCAGCCAACTTTGGGCTTAGCTGTCTTTTTCTTCATTCTCTTTCTCTTCCATTCCTCATTCTCTTGGTAAGTTTCCATCTCTTTCTTTTCTTCTCACCTTTGCCACTCCCATCCCCCTTCAAACACAAAGCCCCAGATATCTCGGCATTGGTATGATCACCTTGTTGGGCTCATTAAAAGGAATGGTAACAGCATTGCTATTAGAACACTACAGAGGATAAGAACTTTAACTTTTGATTGTCTCTGTGCTAATCTGAGGACAAGTGGAAAACCGTGCATATACTGGCTAGTGTCCATAATCATAGATTATGCGCCAGTTTGTCTTTTATGTGATTATTTAATATCCAGATTATTTAATGATAATATTATTTCCCAATTATGCCTCTATTAGGAATTAACATTTGTCTGGAGTGTCCACTCCAGTAGAGATAACAGAGGCTGTAAATAATGTAATGTATAAAACTGAGACAAAAAATTAAATAGTGGCCTTTTTCTCCCTTCCCTCCTTTCTGCAGTGGAGAAAGTGGTTCTGGGAAAACTGAAGCCTGCAAACAAATAGTGAAGCACCTGACATGCAGATCCAATTCCAGCAGGAGTACCTTTGATTCAAAGATAAAACATGTAAGTAGTATTTTGAGCTGTTTCAGAACATAGCATCAATATGTATTTTGACCAAGGAAAGATATTTTTACTTAGAGGGAAACTGTGAATTCCACAGGCATGCTCACATAGGGCTTGATCCTGCCCTAGCTATTGAAATATTTTAGGTATTTTGCATAAAATACAGATTAAAGGCTTCTTGCAGCCTTGCATATTCAAGTCAATGGAGTGTTTTTCCCACTGACTTGAATAGGAGCAGGATCAAGCTCACATTGAGCTGAAGAGATTGGGCCAAAATGTGGAAACCAGCTTTGCTAATATGGTTTTTGGTCATTTTGATTTTCATCCTTGCTTCTACATATAGGGAATGTCTATAGTACAGTGCTCACCCTTAAAAACATTCCTTTTGACTTCAATAACTAAATAAGATTATGTCTGTGTCTGTGGTGTTCCTTACATGCAGTGTTGCTGTAGCAGTGTTGATCCCAGGACATTAGAGAGACAATGTGAGTAAGGTAATATCTTTTATTGGACCAACTTCTGTTGGTGAAAGAGACAAGCTTTCGAACTTCCTCACCCACCTTCTCCACCTTGGTGCTCCTTATAGCAAGTATAAAAAATACTGTGGAATCTGAAGTAATCTTATAGGAGACAAAATTGGAAAGTTTTACGGAAAATCACTGTGTCTTGGTGATACATACAGTACTATCATTACTATTCTCTAACAGTCACTTGCAAAAGAATTATTTTTTATTTACACACTATGTCAAATCCCCGTTAAACCAGATCACAATAACATAGATCTGATTGTATTCCTCTAGTATGACTTGTTCATTACATTTTAAAAGCGATATTAACCATTTATTTTTAGCTATAAATTTAGCAAAATGATTTCTATATGTTCTTAGTCATATTTTGCCATTACACCAAAAGGGATTGCAAAAGCCTACGTGAGGGCAGAGTTATCAGCCCTTTATTTGGAAACTGTAACATAAATTTATAAATAGATATAAGATGTATAAATTCTACTTAATTTCATACCTGATTTCCATAACTGGATCAAATTCTGTCAGGAAAAGCACGGGAATTGGCCACATGTATCCAACAGCAGAATCTATTTCTGTGACAGTAAATACTAATACAAAGTTTTCATTCAGCTGGGCAGCGCAACTCACCTATCATTATACTGTTACAGCAGGAACCCGATGGTTAAGGTTCAGATGGACGCTCCAGTCTAAACCACTTATTTTTGGATTTTTATAACTGTTTCCAAAATGACTTTTTGGGCTCAACAACTCATGCTTGGACTTAGTTCCGCTGCCTACCATATTGACCAATATTGTCTTATTGTTTACTTGTACTCCCCCCATTTGTCTGTCTGTATACATCTATTCTCTCTTCTCTTACACTGTAAACTATTTGCACCAGGGAATGTTCTGTGTTTTTACTGTGCCTAGCACAATGGGGTCGTGGTCCATGATGAGGGCTTCTATGCACTATGGGAATACAAATAATAACAGTAATAGTAATAATATTTGAAATGTTTTAATCTGCAGTCCATGCAGTCATTTCTGATTTCTGAATATTCTGCTTTTAAAAAACTTGTCAGTCTCTCCCTCACTCACCACCACCACTTAAACTGAACTCAAATTGTCGTTGTTTTGGAACTCAGACTTGTCATATGCATAATCTTCAATAAGAAATGAGATCTTTGCTAATTTTTAGGGGGGTTTTTGTAATAGCATTTGAAACTGACACACAGGTTATTCAAAACACACTATTTTCTTTCTGAAATATTCATGCTGCATTCTAGATAGAGAAACACTGGCCAAGTACAACTGACACAAATAGACAACCCTTCCATCAGTGATTTGGAAACGAGACGCTACAGATGTGCAGATACATATCTTGTACATTCACATTGCCGATGAGCTAAGAGTCCTACTGATGTCTGATTGGCTATTGGAAAACACAGCTGCATTCATATTTCAATAATTGTGTATTGAAATCTGATTACACTGAAATAAGCACAGCTGAATTTACTTCAAGCATTATACAATGCATTCAAACAAAGCCACAGTCTGGAAATTCAAATATTAAAGTTCTCAGAGCAGTGTTGACTTTATTGCATTGCACTGGTACCACACAGAGAGGTCTGAATCACTGGTGATGCTTTTTAAAATACATGCTTTGATATAGATGATCAATGAAACTGTGTTAATGTTAGAGTGGGAAGTGCAACTTTTCAGTTTTTTGCATTTAAATTCTCCTGTTTGATGTTGTATTAGCATAGTCATATACAAGTAACAAAGCCTTAGTTCATTATGTTAAACACAATGGGTCAAATCTAAAGCAGGTGTACATCAGAATAACTCCACTGACTTCAGTGGACCTACACTGATTTGCTCCAGCTGAAGGCTGGCCCATAAATCGTACTCCTGTATTTTAACTCAGTTATGATTTCAAAATCCAGATCAGATCTTCTATCACTTTTCCTTTCCTAAAATTCAGATTAAATAATAAATACGAAGAACTGGAGGACTCAGAGAATAAGTAACTGGGGAAATGACCAGCATGGTCCAGTGGATAAGGAACTGGAATAGGAGTCAGGAAACTTGGGTTCTGCTCCTGACACTGGCTTAGTCTCTGTCATTGGGTCAACTTCTATCAACACCCATGCAGGGGCAATTCAGATCAGTTAAGATGCTTTCCATAAAAAGTAAATGAGTACATGTGGTAACAGGCAGGCAACTTTGGTTTTCACTTTAATTTACTTTTTAGGAAGTACTGGTAAGCATG
Source organism: Trachemys scripta elegans (assembly GCF_013100865.1). Taxonomy (NCBI): domain Eukaryota; kingdom Metazoa; phylum Chordata; order Testudines; family Emydidae; genus Trachemys; species Trachemys scripta. Next base: position 242,068,189 of record NC_048298.1, on the reverse strand, counting down.
ATAAGTTTAATTGATACCTGCAGCATCTACATATAACTCTATTAAAGTCAGTAGAATTGTATCTCTTTACACAAGTGCTTAATTAGTCTCACTGGGCCAAATTCATCCTTGATATAATTCTACTGAAGTTACAGAATTAAATTAGCCAATTTTCTGCTGCCATCTACTGGACAAATAGCTAATTGAATTTCTAATATTTCAAGGCTACGTTTTAGTCACTGGTATTGTTAGTAAAAGTCGTGAACAAGTCACAGGCAGTAAACAAAAATTCACAGCCCATGACTTGTCCGAGACTTGTACTATATATCCCTGACTATTGGTGCTAGGGTTGGGGTGAGCAGCAGCGCGCGGCCTGGGACACCTGCTTCTGCTAGGGGGGAGGGGTTGGTAAAGCTGGTAGGCTCCCTGGCAGTGGCAACATGTCCCTTGGCTCCTATATGGAGGCACGTCCAGTGGAGCTCTGTGCGCTGCCCCACCCGAAGCATTGGCTTTGCAGCTCTCATTGGCCGGGAACCGTGGCCAATGTAAGCTGCAGGAGTGGTGCCTGTGAGCAGAGGCATGCGCAGAGCCCCACTGGCCATGCCTCCACTTAGGATGAAGCCAAGGGACATATTGCCGCTTCCCCAAAGTAAGCAGTGTCCGGAGTCCTCACCCCCTCCCATGCCGCAACTCCCTGCCCCAACCCTGAGCCCCTCACACACACACACACTCCTGATGCTCCTCGTGGGGGGCACAGTGGCCTGAGACTGCCCTAGTAGCAGATGGTGCGGCTGGTCCAGGGGCTGCCCGAGCTGCTCAGGTGGCCCACAGGCCAGCCGTACCGGCTGCTGCAGAATTCACAGCGATTACGGAAAGTCACAGCGTTCATGACTTCTGTGACAGACTCACAACCTTAGGCATGCTTTTCTACAGCCTTGCACTTTTGTGTAGTAAAATAGTAGTGCATTATACCCAAGTTTTCCAAGGTGCAAATGAGAATGCAAGGTGCAAATTAGTTCTGAGTCAGGCTCTCCATCTAGTTAAAAAAATAACATACTAAAGTGATGGTTTAGATAATACTTAGTCCTGCCTTGAATGCAGGGAACTGGACTAGATGATCTTTTGAGGTCCCTTCCAGTCCTTTGATTCTATATGATATATAGTGACTTAAATACACAGGGAATCACATAAACCCCGGCTCAACTAAATGAGAAAATACACTTTTATTGTAAAACTTTAAAAAAAAATTAAAAAAGGTGTAAAAATGGCATCTGGATTGACCACTGCATGTTATATCTGTACCAGTCATTTGTTTGTGTGAGAGAAAAGTAAAACTTATTTTCTTTCTGCAAAATATGTTCTTTAAAAAAATAATTTGCCCAGTAAGTTGAATCAAGGAAATGCTTTTATAGAGAGAGCTGCCCCCCCAAAAATAAAAAATGCTGAGCTGGATTCATCTCTGTCTTACACTGGTGTAAATCAGGAGTAACTCTATTTGATGTCAATAAGACAGATCCTCTCCCTCACTCCAGCCCCTTTGTGATAGTCTAATGGTGCACAGGGGCCATAAAGCTGCTAGATTTCCCCATCTGGGGAGGGCCCCAACTGGCATATAGCCAGCATAGCTATTGGTGTAGCTGAATTTGCGTATCTTAAATCGACCCCGCCCCCCAGTAGTGAAGGCCTGCTCTTAGAGGGTTACAGATTGTTATAGTGAACTATAATCTGGTGTCTTTACTGAGTCCATGATTTTTAGTGTCTAACTAAGTTGTTATTTTAAGCTCTTTTGAAGGTATTATGCAGGTTTCCTTTGAGCTTGTCTCTTTCACCAACAGAAATTGGTCCAATAAAAGATATCACCTCACCCAATTTGTCTCTCTTACAAAGGCTTTGTCCTTTGAGCCCTCCTTATTTCCCTATGAACCTTGGCAAAGAGTTTCAGAAATAAAAGCACTATTTAGGCACACAAATAACTGGCCTGATTTCAAGTACTATGCACCCAACAGCTGCCACTGAAGCCCACTGAAACTCTTTCCTGATTACTTCTTGTCATATTGTCACTTCACTACCTTTATATTTTATTGCAGGTAAACTGTATCTTGGAGGCTTTTGGACATGCTAAAACAACTCTGAATGATTTGTCCAGCTGTTTTATAAAATATTTTGAGCTACAGTTCTGTGAAAAGAAGAAAGTATTAACTGGAGGTAAGTATTATTTATATTATGGTTGCATCTAGAAGACTACCGCATCTGAGTCCCATTATGCTAGGCATATAGAAAATGATGGTCCCTGACCCAAAATGCTAATTATCCAAAAGACCAGATGTAGTAGGCAGATGAGACAAGAGGGATTGTGGTATGAGGCAAAGGAGACAAAATCATAAAAATATTAGCATTTGTGTAATTATTAGCCAATCAGTAGCAGGAATCATAAGTACAGAATTAAAAAGAAGCTATCTGTTCTACTTAACCACTAGAGGGCAGATAAACACAAGGAAAAATTGTGGAATACCTCCTATGTTTTAAAGGAAACTATATTTCTATATACACCTCTACCCCAATATAACGCTGTCCTTGGGAGCCAAAAAATCTTACCGTGTTATAGGTGAAGCTGCGTCATATGGAACTTGCTTTGATCTGCTGGAGTGCGCAGCCCCGCCCCCCTGGAGCACTGCTTTACTGCGTTATATCTGAATTTGTGTTATATCAAGTCGTGTTATATCGGGGTAGAGGTGTATGTTTATGGATTTTAAAAAATAAGATGTTTTTACTCTTCTAATGAAATTAAAATAAATAAAGGATCATTAACGTAGATTACAGCATTAGTAATTAGGGTTATAGGATGTATTTTAATATCACCTAAACCCTTAGGGCTTCCTTTTATACAGGTTTATGCATCCGAAGAAGTGGGCTGTAGTCCACGAAAGCTTATGCTCTAATAAATTTGTTAGTCTCTAAGGTGCCACAAGTACTCCTGTTCTTCTTTTATACAGGGAGTTTCAGACACAAAAAATATTAAATATTTGTGAAGTGTGAGCCACAGTGAACATCATGGGCTAAACATGATCCTTGACTGCATTGTGGGTCTCCCACTGTGTGCATTTAGAACTGCATTCATTCTTTTGTGGGCAGAAATTGGCTCCATGAATTTACTTTGATAATGTTAACTTTATTTTCAGTCTTGAAAAATGATATTGAAGAAATCCCAACATTGGGGGCTAGATTTTGACTTAGGGTATAGGGAAAGTAAGAGTCCACTCATCCTCTTATAGGTTCCTAGACTGTATGTCTGGGTGCACATGAATAGGTGGAAGCTTGCTAATTCCCCACAAAAGCTGGTTGGTGAGAAGGATGGAGAGTGGGTGTAACTTTGGCATCATCCTCAAAACACTGACCAGCAAAGCTGGGTTGTAATTTGGTGGCAATACAGGCCATTGGCTAGAGCAAGAGGTAAGCATGGAGGGAATTGTTATCTCTCAGAGGCACAATTCCCTGAACTTCTCCTGGAGTGGCACAGATATGTGGCAAAAGCTACAGTCTAGCTTCTGGGTAAATTAGATTGAATTGTCCTCATGTTTCCAAAATTATCCATTTTTTTAAACATTCTAAATTGGTCTGTGCTTTCAGAGAAGTCCCCTAAGTACATTCTCTAGGTATATTTCAGTTCACGGAAATAAGGACAAAAAATCTCATTTCAATTTCTACGGGAGAACTCACTGCACCTTAGTAAAATTAGATGGTTTATTCTTTTCCCTTCATGATGAAAATATCATGATGTGTGTAACCAAAAGGATTTTTTCCATTAGGAATATGATACTTATGAAGAACATTTAAAATTAAGAAGGGTAAAAAGGTTTTTCATTTATAAATCACTGCAGGATGATTTGAAGAAAGAAGGTGATTTAAACATCAACGTGGACTAAAACCACATTTTGACTTGAGATTGTAAGATTAAAGCTAAAGGTTGTAGAACCCAGGTTTTAAAAATCCTATATTTCATATATCTTTAACTGAAGTCAATAGAGCTACTCCATGTATAACTAACAGAGAGAGAGAGAAACACACACACCTAGATTAAAATAACATTATTAAGGTTGCAAAGTCAAGCAGTCAGAAGTTAGGAAATGCCAGATTAAGGTTGCCTATGCATTATATAATACAGCCTTTAATTACATGATATGAGACTAAATATACCAGGCCTCTGTGGCCCCCTGCTCAAGGCCCCATGCTCTGCTGCACCCCACCCCAGGAAATAGTTCTCTGAGAGGAAAAGAGCAGCTAGTATTACATCTCCACACTTGCCTAGAGAGGCATCCCAGGAGCAGCCATTTTGAGAGCCATTGAGATCTGGTCCTGTAGCAGCTAGAAGGCCTTGGGACCAGCACCAGCCAGTCTAGGCCCAGCAGGCCAAAATAAAATGAGGCGCCTGCTGCTAGCAAGACAGTTCCTGGTTGTAACCTGAGGAGTGAAGAAGGATGCCTCCTAGGCCACAGTTAAAGGAGCCAGGGCAGGGCAGGGCCTGTTTGTGGCCACAGTTGAGGGCATAAGTGCAGGAGAAACCCTGCTGAGTTGATTGAGGAACTGGGAATTAAGCTTAGATGGGTAAGAAACCATTGTGTTATAATTGGTGCTTTACTTGAGTTTACCCAGGAAGGAGGTTGGACTGTGTGACCCAGCTGGAGGGCTGAGCCACAGAAGACCTGCAGGGGACAGAGGTAGCTGAAAAAAATGGCACCACTGTGCCAGGACACCGGGGGTTGCTCAAAGAAGTGAGTGCAACTCACCAAAATATGGTACCAAAAGCACCGCCTCTTCTCAAGGAGGGAATCATAATACAAAACAATGCTTACGCCCATCTCAAGCATGAGATCTCTGATATCTTGAATCTGCAGATGAAGCAGCAGCAGCAACAAGTTCAGGAGCATGAGTCTCAGGCTTGGTAGGTAGCCCACTATTACAGTGTCCAGATAGGCCCAGCCATCACAGACATCAAAGGGGAAGAAGTCAGACAGTCCTGCCAATGGGGCAGGTACTGTGGGCAAGAGGCACCTGCATGTTGGGTTTGCCCCTGAAGTAACAGAGATAAAAGGAATTATTGGTGGGTGCTGAGTACTGAAGCACCCAGGGGAGGTCTGGATCACAAAGGTCTGCTTTCAGATGCCAGAGACTCTGATGGCTGTTAAAGAGACTGACAAAACACAGTCCCAGAGCCAAGAAGAGTGAAGTCACAAAGGTAATGTATTTCATTTGTGGGAAGCTAGAGCATGTAAAGAGACATAATCTGGCAAGGATTTTGAACTGGAAATAGAGGGGACCTCACTAGGGGGGTATGAAAAATAGTGTAACAAGACAAATCTATACCACTGTAGCTCTGTTGATTTCATTGGTTGGAATAATATATTGGTGAATCAGGTCCATTAGCATATACTAACATGTAACTTATACCTGGTTACACGTCACCTCTGAATTTGGCCCAGTAATTCTTACTGGGTCTGAGGGAGTTTAAGATTGTCATCATTTACATGCCAAGGTGCCAGAAGACAAGGAATGTGGCAGGAAAAGTGGCTAACGTTGTTGTTAGTAGCTGTAAGCTGAAATAGGCCATCCTACTGCAGTTTTTTCAGTGAAGTTAGACCTGATTTATACCACTGTGAGAAGAGGATCAGGCCCATTGTATTGAACTGTAGATTAAAACCCACTCCGTGATTTTGTGTGTCTCTATGGAAGAGCATTTGCAGCAATATTTACCGTCTCTTGCACTGTTTAAACATGAATGAACAGTGTAAATATCAAAAGCACCAGATTCTCTTGAGATGTGACTTTATAACTGACATTTATGCAAACAGGGACAAATGCAGCTGGTTTGTAAACAAAACTTAAAAAAATAGGTCACGACCGGCAAGATTTTAGATTGTTTAGAAACCTTAATGAAAGATGTTTTGTTATGAGGTCTGACTCAGAGCAAATTATCATAGAAGATGCACAATGAGGTGCAACAAGAACTGAGAATGTTGACAAAATTACAGTCAATAATTCAATGTGAAGGAAATGAGTAAGAGCTTCCAAAGTAATATTCATCCCTACAGTAGTTTATCACAAGTGATTCAACATATGAGAAAAGACCTAAATTTTACATCAAACAATAACATCTCGTATCCATTTTGGCGACTTAGTACAGTTATGCTTTATACACTAGAAACAGGACTAATTTGCTCTTTTCTATGCCCCAAATATTCTGAGAAACAAATTTTATGGCTGCTTCATGTTCCTTCCCTGAATGTCAATAAAATAAGTATATACATTAGAAATAGGGGTGTCAACTATTAAAATATTAATTGTGATTAATCATGAGATTAAAAAAATGTGATTAATCACAGTTTTAATTGCACTGTTAAACAATAGAATACCATTTATTTAAATATTTTTGGATGTTTTCTACATTTTCAAATATATTTATTTCAGTTGCAACAGAATACAAAGTGTACAGTGCTCACTTTATATTATTATTTTTATTACAAATATTTGCACTGTAAAAAAGATAAGACAATATTTTTTAATTCACCTCATGCAAGTATGGTAGTGCAATCTCTTTATAGTGAAAGTGCAACTTTAAAATTTTGATTTTTTTACATAAATGCACTCAAAAATAACACAATGTAAAACTTTAGAGCCAACAAGTCCCATCAGTCTTACTTCTTGTTCAGCCAATTGCTCAGATAAACAAGTTTGTTTACATTTAGGGGAGGTAATGCTGCCCTCTGCTTATTTACAATGTCACCTGAACGTGAGAACAGGCGTTCACATAGCACTGTTGTAACTGGTGTTGCAAGGTATTTATGTGCCAGATATGCTAAACATTTGAATGCCCCTTTATGCTTCGACCATGATTCCAGAGGACATGCTTCCATGCGGATGATACTTGTTAAAAAAATTGTGCCTTAATTACATTTGTGACTAAACTCCTTGGGGGAGAATTGTATGTCTCCTGCTCTGTGGTTTTACCTGCATTCTGTCATATATTTAGTGTTATGGAAGTCTTGGATGACGACCCAGCACATGTTGTTCAATTTAAGAACACTTTCACTGGAGATTTGACAAAAAACAAAGAAGCTACCTGTGATAGGTTCCCTCCCCCTTCAGGGTGCCACCTAGGACTGGGGTATCACTGAGCCTGCTTGACCCACCAGCCTGGGCTCCCTTTCACCATGGAATGCTGTGACAAGCTGCAGACATGCTCCCAGTCTCACACTTTCACCTGCACACAGGTAGTGACATACCCAGCTGCAGAAACACACAGACACTGAAATCAGCTAAGGAATTGCCTAATATTCGAGTGCATATGCCTCTCTAGGGGGTAAACCCAAAATTATGCTGTCTTGCATTGCACAGAGAACTGTACAATGTAAGCTCCTGAAATTCACCCCCTCCCTCAATGTGAAGAGGGATATACACAGCTTTCTGCCCCAAGTTATGATTTCTACATGCACTGATTTTAGACAAAACAAAACAAGTTTATTAACTACAAAGATAGATTTTAAGTGATTATAAGGGATAGCAAACAGATCAAAGCAGATTACCCAGAAAATAAAACAAAAACGTAATCTAAGCTTAATATACTAATTAAATTGGATATTAACAGCAAATTCTCACCCTAAATGCTGTTCTAGGCAGTTTGTAGAAAGTCTTGAAGGCAAGCTGCACTTGTTTGCAGCTTAAATCTCCAGATATTCCATTCACAGTCTAGACAACCCTCTAGCCTGGGTTCACCCCTTCCCTCTAGTTCAGTCCTTTTGTTTCTCAGGTGTTTCCAGCAGTCCTCTTTCTTGGGCAGGGAGTCAGTGAAGAATGAACCATGATGGTGTCACTCCCCTGCCTTAAATAGTTTTTGCATATGGCGAGAATCATTTGTCTCCCAGGTTGATTCCCACCCCCGGTCAGAGGAAAAACACTAGTATTATAATGGAGTCCAGTACCAGGTGACTTGGTCACATGTCCCTGCAGCCATAACTCAGAGGCTGTTTGAGGCAGGTGGGTGATTAGCATCTTCTAAAATCTATTGTTCTCCCAAATCGCTCTTCCCTGTGAGCCAGCTATACTGATTGCATTCTGTCTAATGGGCGTTCCCCAAGTGTTAACACATTTGTAATAGATGCATAGACAATATTCCTAACTTCAGATACAGAAATGATATATGCGTCCAAGTAGGATAATCATATTCAGTAAATCATAACCTTTCCAGTGATATCTCACATGCCTTATCCTGCACAAAATACATCATAATTTTGCCATACTCATAATAATATTACTATGAAGAATATGGGGCATAATGACACAGAACCAGTATTAGATTTCTAAAGATAGCTACAGCACTCAACCCAAGGTTTAAGAATCTTCAGTGCCTTCCAAAATCTGAGAGGGACGAAGTTTGGAACATGCTGTCAGCAGTCTTAAAAGAGCAACACACTGATGCAGGCTCTAACGTTTTACATTGTTTTGTTTTTGAGTGCAGTTATGCAACCAAAAAAACCCTACATTTGTAAGTTGCACTTGCAGAACAAAGAGATTGTATGAGGTAAATTGAAAAATACTATTTATTTTATCTTTTTTACAGTGCAAATATTTGTAATAAAAGAAATCATAAAAAATAAGCAATGTATACTTTGTATTCTGCATAGTAATTGAAATCAATATACCGGTATTTGAAAATGTAGAAAAACATCCAAACATATTTATAATAAATTTCAGTTGGTATTCTGTTATTGTTTAACAGTGTGATTAAAACTGCGATTAATCCCAATTAATTTTTTACTCGAGTTAATTTGTTTTGAGTTAATCATTTGAGTTAACTGCAATTAACTGACAGCCCTAATTAGGACATTTTGCACCCTAAAAATGTGCCTTAGTGCACAGCTGAAAAATGGAGACTGATAGTCCTCATAAGTCAGGGTCTTAAAAAATAACAAAATCCTGCAGTTGGTTTAAAAATATAGGATTCCTATCTCTTCTCTTTTCTCCTCTTCTCTGTAAGGTCTTATACCTCCTTCATCACAATAGTATCTGAAATCCTTCCTGTAGTACATTAAGTAATATCACTAACATCTGCCACACATAGTTATTCTTTCTCTTATCTTCCCCCCAAGGTAAGAATGATGTATGCAGTTGAGTGTTTGTGTTTGGTAGGGTTATTTATCTTTTTTTATATACACACTGCTATGGATTTATATTAAAGAAGGTAGGCCAAAGAAACACACCTTGTTTTTGGAGCAGAAAGTGGTTAGCTTTTTGATGGCTCTTAGTTTCTGTGGAAATTCAAGGACCACCACAAATCTTACCATCTTCTGATTCAAAAGCAAGGTGCATTTCTTTGATCTTGCCTTCTCTAATACAAACACATAGTGTGTACATAATAAATAGCCCTACCAAACCCAAATATCAACAGCAGATAGAGCCCCTGAAAGAGCTCCATCTGCTTACAGATGAAATTTACCCTTATAGAAGAAAGTTCCATTTTGCCTGAGAAGTAGAGTTGTCGGTCACAGTCTACATAGAATCATAGAAATGTAGGACTGAAAGAGACCTTGAGAGGTCATCTATTCCATCCCCCAATGCTGAGGCCAGACCAAGTATACCTAGAGCATCCCTGAGAGGTGATTGTCTAACCTGTCCTTAAAAACCTCCAATGATGGGGATTCCACAACCTTGCTTGGTAAGCTATTCTGGTATTTAAATTTTTCTGACTATAAGGATAATTTCCTAATATCTAACCTAAATCTCTCTTGCTGCAGATTAAGCCAATTACTTCTCGTCCTATCTTCGGTGCACATGGAAAACAATTGATAACCATCCTCTTTCTAACAGCCCTTAACATATTTGAAAACTGGTATTGGGTCCCCTCTCGGTCTTCTTTTCTCAAGATTAAACATGTCTGGTGTTTTTTACCTTTCTTTTTAGGTCAGGTTTTCTAAACTTCCTATCATTTTTGTTGTACTTCTCTAGACTCTCTCCAACTCATCCACATCTTTCTTAAAAGTGTAGCTACCGACACCGGAGACAGTATTCCAGCAGATGCCTCATCAGTACTGAGTAGAGGGGAACAGTAGTCTTTTTTGCAACTGCATCACATTGCTGGTTCATATTCAATTTGTAATCCACTATAACCCCCAGATCCCTTTCAGCAGTACTGTTGCGTAGTCAGTCATTGCCCCAATTTGTAATTGTTTGTGTGATTTTTTTCCCCTTCCTAATATAGAGTTTTGAACTTGTCTTTATTGAATTTCATCTCATAGACTTTAAGGCCAGAAGGGACCACCATGATCATCCAGTCTGACCTCCTGCACATTGCAGGCCACAGAACCTCTTCCACCCACTCCTGTCATAGACCCATAAACTCTGGCTGATTTATTGAAGTCCTCAAATCATGATTTAAAGACATCATGTAACAGAGATTCCATCATTTATACTAGTTTAAACCTGGAAGTGACCCATGCTCTAGGCTGCTGAAATCTTGTTGAATTCAGACCAATTCTACAATTTATTAAGGTCATTTTGAATTCTAATCCTGTCCTCCAAAGTGTTTGCAACCTATCCCAGTTTGGTGTCAGCCCCAGATTTTATAAGGATACTCTTCAATCCATTATCAAAGCTATTAATGAAAGTATTGAATAATATCAGACCCATGACAGACTCCTGCAGAACCCTACAATATACATGTTCCCTGTTTTATAGCAAACCCTTGATAGCTACTCTTTGAGTTCAGTTTTTCAACCAGTTCTTCCACCCACCTTATAGTTAATTTCAACTAAACCACGTTTCCTTACTTTGCTTATGAAAACGGCATGTGAGACAACATCAAAGCCTTACCAAAAACAAAATATATCACATCTACTGCTTCCCCTCTATCCACTAGGCCAGTAACTCTGTCAAAGAAGGAAATTTGGTTCATTCGGCATGATTTGTGCTTGACAAACCCATGTTGGCTATTATTTCAAGCTTTAGGTGATCTTTTAGATATGCTGGGTCCAAGCCATTGAGTGCCTTGAAGATAAGGACCAAGAGTTTGAACTTGACTCAGTGGAAAATCAGTATAGAAAGCAGAGCACAGGCTTGATGCACTTGTGGTAGCCCATGTTGTTGAGAAGATGTGTTGCAGCATTATGTACTCAGAGTTTCTGAAGAATTAATGGTTCATGCCATGGATATCGCATTGCTATAGTCCAGTCAGGCATGTATAACCAAGGTCAAGTCATCATGCTTCAGGATGGTAGGCAGTCTACCAGTCATGTGGAGATGGTAGAAAGTGTTACTCCTGGAACCTGCTCTGTGAGAGTTTAATGTAAGTAAGGAGTCCAATACCACTCCTAAATTACAGTCTGATGAGGTACTGAAGTTCCATAGCTGCCAAATGAACCTCACAGTCTGAACTTCCACCTCCCCCAAAGCAATGCAATCCCAAAATGTTTGTAGTGGAGGCTTCTTGCCCCCTTCAATCTCTATCTAACACTGGGAAGACCTCCTCAATTTCTCATATGCCCTACTGTTGTTTCTCAGAGCATCATTCTGTGTGTTACCTTCCTGGGAACATGCTAACTATAATCTGAAGCAACTGCTATTTCTTCTTTGATGGCTTCAGCATTCCCACTTGGCAGCAAACTTACCACCAGTGGACAACTCCCCAAAGTGGGAATGCATAGGGGTGACTCTCAAAGAACAATAGTGTCTAGCAAATGAAATGTTAAATGTTTAATAGAAGTTGGAGCTAGCCTGATAGACTATAGTAGTTTATATTTATTCCTTAGTCACTGAAGAGACTGATTGCACAGAAATGACACCAGATGATTTTGGTATTGCCAGAAGTTAATTGAGACCCAACGTGGACATTTCAGTATGTTGGAGGGAAAAAAATGTATTCAGTTGACACCTGGCTGTCATGGATATAAGGAAGTAAGCCACGGTCATTCAGCTTCTCAAAAATCAGAAAGAAAGTCAGCAGTTAAGCCCAAAGGAAATCAAGTCTGACAGTTTCCTACCTCCCTGCTCCAAAGCCTCACTTTCAGAAAGAAAGCCATTATTTCTGAGAGTAAGTTCCATAGTATTAAAGCATAAGGACACATCCTGATTCACGAAATGAAGCAGAATTTATTTTCCCCTAAATGTTTGTCATTATAGCATAGGAAACAGTGTGTTACAAATACTGGTGATTGGCTAAAAAAAAAAAAAAAAAAAAAAAAAAAAAAAAACGGTTTCAAGTCTCAACCACTTTTCAGAGTATTATTTTTTGTTATATGAAGAATGAAGAGACTGGAGCCAAAACAGCTCTCTGATATATTCTCATAAAATGGTTCAGCTCTAATCCATCAAACATTATTTTGTCTTTTGCAACAGCTCTGCTGAAGACAGCACAGTATTTGAGAGAGAGAGAGAGAGAGAGAGAGAGATGCAGTTTCAAAGAATGAATGCTGAAAAAAGGACCCAATGTCCACACTTACAATACAGAGTCTGCTTGCTGACTTTGTAACTACTGAGTAGGTCAAGTGATCTATGAAAGGAAGTGGAAATTTCCTTGCTGTGTATAGGCATAATTTCCACTGGACAAAAATAATACATCTTTGGTTTAGAACTCTATTATATTTCCTTAACTTTATACATTTTATTTCACACATAGATTGTTAAAAAAACATATTTCACTTTATAGAAGAATAGTGCACTGTTAGGTTTGTTTCTGAATTCCATTAAGCTGCGTTAAGAGAACAATATTTTTGATTCATGCTAATCAGAAACCTGATAGTTCTTAACAGTTCTTCCCATATCTGGAGATGAGCAAACAAAGATGATTAATAAGCACATTTATCCTTATTTAAGTGGATCTCTTAAAGTAGTTGAATGGGGGTTGATTTTAGTTTTGACTGCCTAAATAAGGCCTGATAGTGTTGGCATGTACAAGTGTTCCGCATCACTGAATTTTTAACGTATTAATCAATCAGATTCATATTCTCTATTCCACTTTGGTGGAACCACAGTCACGTAATGACTCTGATTCTTGGGCAGTTCTGTTCAGGCCAGATTCCCTGTGCTGTCTATCTGTGTTAGAGTAGCAGTGCTGCAATGAATGCTGTGCAGCCACAGTAAAATGGGGACCAAAACACAGGCCAGGATCAGCATAATGGTTTTCAAGACACATCCCTTTCTTCCCCCATTGTCCCCTTTTTCTTACTACACCGACAGCAGGCTGGATGACTGACATATTGGCTCTATGTCCTGTGCTGGCTGTATGACACCAGTGGGTTCATCTGTGGAATGATTAAAATCATGGCGTTAGGGCCAGATTATGTCACACTTGTGGCACAAAGCAGCCATAGAGCCCTGAAGTATCTGTCCCAACCTATCTACTTAGGGAAAAAATTGTGATAGTGATTTTGATTGCTAATGGCAGCATTAGAGAGGAAGTCAAAGCTTGGCACTGACAGTGGGAATGTTTTGCACTGAAATCCTGCCTCACACCGTTTCCAGTCATTTACGCTTGTGAAAAATGGGTGTATAATTCTTTCAGATCAGAATGGAATCATTTTATAACTACTTTTCACTCCCTTTGCACATAAATGACTGCACAAGATGCAAGACAGTGCATGTATGGATCCAATGTGTATATCTTCTGTAACAGGTTGTATCTAAATTGAACAGAAAATGGTGTCTGCTTCTAGGAGACAGAAGACTTCCAGAAATGTAAAAGTGTAGTACCCAAAACACACAGTCAGAACCAGGGCCGGCTCTACTGTTTTTGCCGCCCCAAGCAGCGTGCCGAATTGCCGCTGTGGACGGCGGGGGCAGTCCGTGTGCCGTTAGGACAGCACACACGTTTCCGCGGCGGTGGCAATTCGGCGGCAGCTTCTGTCTTCAATCAGAAGACAGAAGCTGCTGAATTGCTGCCGCGGGCAGCTGAACATAGAAGCTGCCGCCGAATTGCTGCCACTGCGGAAACGTGTGTGCCACCCTAACGGCACACTGACTGACCCCGCCGTCCACAGCGGCAATTCGGTGCGCTGCTTGGGGCGGCAAAAACACACGGACTGCCGCCCCTTGCAGATTGCCTCCCCAAGCACCTGCTTAGAATGCTGGTGCCTGGAGCCGGCCCTGGTCAGAACAGTTACATACACAGCTTTAAGTCCATCAAAATGCGCACTGTGACCAACACTTCAATCAACTCTCACCTCCTTTGACTTCTCCCCATACGTTCAGCCACTGTAGCCTAATGGCAACCCAACTTACTGGGAGTAGACACTGTTGTCTATGCCCCTTGATTGAGACTGAGAAGGAGGTGTAGTGTCCAAAAATGCTTTACTTTTCTGCACCTCTCTTTAGAGATTCTTTGTGGATGTTTGTGTGGAACCAACTATTCGTACACCAGTAAGCATAACCAAGACAAGATTTATTAAAAAGAGAGAGGAAATGGAATTAAAAGAAAAGAAACAGTGCTTAATGTATCTAGGTTTATGCTTCTGATGAGCAAAATAAATAGGCATTCTCAATTAGTTACAAAGAAGACAGAGAAGTGAATGAATAGTTTACATCTCAGAAAAGCAGTTCTCTCCTCTGACCACTCTTTAGTCAGCCTGCTTGCTGACCATCTGTTTTATCTAATCCATCCTTCTGGGTCAGTTTGCATGTCCAGACATGCTTCCTTTGATCCAGGCTTGCCACACCCCACCCCATACCAGTCTTATCCAGTTCTGTATATGCACAGTAGGGTCTTGGTTCACTGCCTACTCCAGGAGATGGCTCAGGGAGGACACAAAGTCTCTTAATGATGCTCATTGGTTGTCCTCTAAAGGTTCAGTGATCCAGCCCAGATGCTGCAACTCACAGAACAATCTGCATACCTCTGCCCCAGCCAATTTCTGTATCATCTTTTCAGACAAACAGATTGGGGTTTTCTTCAACACAACACCCATCCCCACATCTACATGCTACATTTCTGTTGTGAATTAGGGACAGAGATGCATACCATCTGTCATAAACACTTTATCAGTAGTTATTAAATGCCCATGTTGCACTGAAATCTATGTTGAAAGTAGCTGCATACGGTACCGAATATACAGTACTGATATTATCTTGTACACAAAACATGTTTAATTTAGAGCTAAATTGAATGCATTTCCTTTGAGTGCATAGTCAATAAAAAATAGTATCTACATTTTATTTGAACTTCAGTTTCTTTCTTTTCTTGTTTCAGGGAAGGTTTATAGTTACATTATAGTTGGACTGTTTCTCCCTTTTGCAATGGTTTGACTTCTGTTTCTCCTGATAAGCAAAACCAAATATAGAAGACCACCAATATTACCAATTTCATCAATAGAGAGTTTTGCCATTAATTCTCAATGGAGCCAGGATTTCACCCATTATATTTATAATCTCTTGGGTTTTTACTGGCAGTGTTTTGACTGTGGTTCTTGCATTAGATTTATATTTGTCTTTCATCTTGTACTATTAGATCCTTTTATAAGGCGTAAATGTTTATTTTCCATCTTTTGTGATAGCTAATGGTTTTTAATTTACATCAAAAACAATCCATTCAATGATTCACTTGTTTGTTTGTTTTTTAATCAGCAAGGATTTATACGTACATGCTGGAGAAGTCCCGTGTTGTCATGCAGCCTCTCAACCAGAGCAATTTTCTTGTTTTTTACTTGTTGATGGATGGGCTGTCTGCTGAAGAAAAGTACGGCCTGTACCTCAGTAATTTGTCTGCACACAGGTAGGAGACCAATTTCATGTTTGCTATGGAGCTAATATAATCTTTTTTGTTTTCTATTTAATGCCTTGATCCTCAAAGGTGCTGGGAACCTTCAACTTCTGTTGAACACAGAGTCCTAATTTTGAAAAGATGTTTGCTTAAAATTATTGTTCTCTTTTAAGTGATTGTCCACATGGATTTCATTCTCAGTATACATGCAACCCAGGCACATGAGACCAGATTCTTTTGGCAGGAAGTTTCTCTGGGAGCCCTAGATTTTTTCTGAAAAAAGGGATAACCATTTCTTGAGCTGTTTGTCACAGACCAGAACAAGAAATGCTAGTGTTCTGCTCCAGAGAGGCCTCCAGCAAGGGATCCCTGTTAGATGCCTTTTTCCTCCCTTGGACACTGGGAATGATGTATGCCTTACCCTGACCCTCATGATACCGAGAGTCCTGAAGAAGCTGAGGCAAGATGCAGGATCTGTGAACATGAGAGTCCCAGCATGGGCCCGGCAGTTATGCTATTCAGGTCTGGTGAAGCGCTCAGCGCAGCCCCATGTCATTTTGCCTGTTTTGTCTCACAGCACAACAGTCAGATCTCACATTCCAAACATCAGAGAGTCTGCATGCTGGCTGGCTAACAGGTATCAAAAGAAGCTGTTCAGTGGAAGTTCAGAACATTCTGCTCCAAAGCAGGAAAGTCTCAGCTATTCTGACTAAGGGCTTGTCTACAGGGAAAGTTGCTGTGCAGCAAGCCAAAGTGTGAATCTACAACACACGAGCTTGCCACACAGTAATTTTCTCTGTGGATACTGCTACACAGTACACTGAACATCCTGGAGTGCAGTAGCAAGCCAGACTGCACTCCAGGACTTTCAGTGCACTGTAGCAGTGTCCACATGGAATGTTACTGTGCGGCGAACTGGTGCACTATAGATTCACACCTTGTCTTGCTACTAAGTAATCTGACTTGTAGAGAACCCAAGCCAGGGGATCTTCTTAGCACCAGCTGTTACCCTCAACAACACCCATTTTAGCCCTACTGAATTATTTATTAGTCCTGAAACAATCTGGACTTTTTGTTAGTTCCATAAGATTCATATGGCAGCAACATCTGCACATTGTTCTCCTATCCAGGACCACGCTATATTTTCTCACCTTCAGTGACTAGATTCCTTTATTCATGTTTTTTTTTTTCCTCCCAGTTTGGGATCCCCCTTCTTCTTGGCACCTCAGTATAGTATTAACAGGATTGATAGGTACCAGCTTTGAGTCCTTAACAAACCTATTCCTTCTACCTCGTATCAATGAAGACTGACTTTTTAGTAGCCATTACATCAGCTCAAATGGTAAGGGAGATACAGGCCCTCATGGCAGTTTCTCCCTTATGCAGTGTTTCATAGAGACAGAGTCAATCTCAGGCCTCATTCCAAGCTCTGTCTCAAAGTTTGTTACAGAATTCCATTTGAACAAATTTATTCATCTCCCAGCTTCCTTCCCCAAGCCACACTCAACCCCAGTGGAAGCTAAACTTCATACACTTGATGCAGTAAGGGTATTGTCATGGTACCTGAACAGGACAAAAACATTCAGGAACATACCTAGACAGTTTATGGCTTTTGCTGATAGACCTAAGGGTTAGGCAGTATCCTGACAAAGATTATCAGAATAGGTGTCCACTGTATAAAAACTTATTAGAAGATAGATCCACCTGCCTGTTTCAAGAATGTTCTTATTTCTGAAATGTATATGGCAGCTACATGGAGCTAAGTCCACACATTTACAATACTCTAGAGGGACCTAGACAAATTAGAGGATTGGGCCGAAAAAAACCTGATGAGGTTCAACAAGGACAAGTGCAGAGTCCTGCACTTAGGACGGAAGAATCCCATGCACTGCTACAGACTAGGGACCGAATGGCTAGGTAGCAGTTCTGCAGAAAAGGACCTAGGGGTCACAGTGGACGAGAAGCTGGATATGAGTCAACAGTGTGCTCTTGTTGCCAAGAAGGCTAACGGCATTTTGGGCTGTATAAGTAGGGGCATTGCCAGCAGATCGAGGAACGTGATCGTTCCCCTTTATTCGACATTGGTGAGGCCTCATCTGGAATACTGTGTCCAGTTTTGGGCCCCACACTACAAGAAGGATGTGGAAAAATTGGAAAGAGTCCAGCGGAGGGCAACAAAAATGATTAGGGGTCTGGAGCACATGACTTATGAGAAGAGGCTGAGGGAACTGGGATTGTTTAGCCTCCAGAAGAGAAGAATGAGGGGGGATTTGATAGCAGCCTTCAACTACCTGAAGGGGGGTTCCAAAGAGGATGGAGCTCGGCTGTTCTCAGTGGTGGCAGATGACAGAACAAGGAGCAATGGTCTCAAATTGCAGTGGGGGAGGTCCAGGTTGGATATCAGGAAAAACTATTTCACTAGGAGGGTGGTGAAACACTGGAATGCGTTACCTAGGGTAGTGGTGGAGTCTCCTTCCTTGGAGGTTTTTAAGGCCCGGCTTGACAAAGCCCTGGCTGGGATGATTTAGCTGGGAATTGGTCCTGCTTTGAGCAGGGGGTTGGACTAGATGACCTCTTGAGGTCCCTTCCAACTCTGATATTCTATGATTCTATGATTCTGTTTTTTGGTAGATGCTTTCAGATCAGATGTCTTTTTTGGTAGGGCTGTCTTCCAGTCATTGTTAAAGTAGATTTCATACACCTACCTCCAAGAAACAGATAACTGTTTCTTAACCACCAAGAGTGAGATCCATGTGGACAGTCACTCAAAGAAGAAAGAGCAGTGGCTTACCTTACAGTAACTGTAATGCATCAAGATGTGTTGTCACAACTCGTCCTCCATCTCCACTATTACGGAGTCCTACTCCTACTACTACAGGATTCTGTATTGGTGAAGAAGGTGACGAACAGCTGATCCTCCTTTATGCTTTATATCCTTGGGCAGCATGGCACAGGGACCTCTGGGACACAGGTGAAGCCCCAGCTAAAGCTGATTGTCAGAATAACCTAATCTTGAGTGCAAGGGACACATGCACATCAAGAGTGGAATCTATGTGAACAACACAACTTGAAGAATCACAGTTACTCTAGGCTAAGTAACTGTTTCTCCCTCCCCCCTTAAATTGGTCATCTGTTCAGAGCTTCAACTAGATAACAGCAAAAAAAAAAAAATCAGAAACGGATCCTTTGATGTCTCAATGTTTGAATGTTTCTTTGGCATTTTCTGTCAATTTGTGCATCTTCCATACTGGCTGACACTTGAATAAAACAACTGTCCTAGATTTTCAGGCCTGTAAAGAGGCTGATGATGTAATTTTCATTTCTGGTGGAAAACCTTTATCTACACTGATTTTTTTAAGCACAAATATTTATGGTGGCACTGCTTGGTAACACCTTAAGTTCCTTACTCTTTTGGTATTTAAATATGTTGCCACAGTTTCAGATATAATAAGCTACTACAGCAACTTTGAAACAAACCTGGGGCTACATTGCTTCCCTAAAAAGATAATTTCAAAGGGGAAAAATCAGTTAAATTTGTCTTCTATTTTTTTTCTTGTAAACCCTTTGAAGGCTTTGAAGACCAAAAAGATTGTTTTGCTGAGGTCCAGAACATTAATTTATTCCTCTTTAGCAAAAATTGTTTGGAATCACTTCGTCTTTTCAGAAAATAGTACAGTTTGAAGTTACTTTGCAAGGAGTTCCAGCAAGAAACAACTCAGCAAAGACCTGGATAATTAGATTCATATGAAGAAAGACGTTATCTCATCAAATAGCTGATCAATATTCAAAAAGAACAAAGTAATATTTCTAAATAGATACTTGTGTAATCCACACACCTTCTGGGTGTGGTGTTCTGTCCCATCTAGTGGCACCCAAACCATTTAGAGAAAGTTAAATGAGTCTGCTCTACAGCCTTAGCTAAGAGCCGGTTGGCTTTTAGCTCATGCACTAGAGGCTCATGCATTGAGGTCCCAAGTTCAATCCCGCCTGCCGCTGACCAGGGTCTGTCGGAGTTACACTTGTATATCGTAACTCCAGCTCCAGAAATAATTTATAGGAGAATATATACATAAAGTTACTTTTATTGATAAAGCTTTGCTTTAGTTATATACAGTAGATTGTAGTTTGCACTGTTAAGAAACATTTTGGTCCGCATTATGCTTTTGTTACACACGAGTAGTTCAGTTAGCCATGTTCATCCTGGTTGGCAGAGTTACACCAGAGATGAATTTAACATCATGAGACTGTTTGCATGAGTAAGGCAAGCAGGATTTGGCCCATCATCAACAACTTCTTTCTGACTAATACTTTGATGAGATCATATCATTCTGGTAAGACCAATGATTGAATCTGTCATGTTTTCTTTAAACATGTGTAAGCATGATACTAATAACAAATTGAATTAGGTAAAATCCCCTTTGAAACTGAATTTTAGTTCATGCTCAGCTGGTTGAAATGGTTTGTGTCTGACTTTTGTTCCTTTCTTAACTTATTTAAAATTGCAGCCATTAGAGTGAAAACTGAACAGTCTCAAGATTATCCACGGTTTGTTAAGGTCACTGGCTACGCCTTTGTTCCCATTGAGATTTGATCAAGCACGTTGAGTAGGAAAGGCTTTAAAACAACTCTTATTTGTTCCTGGTTTTCAGTATAAAAATGAACATTTTTATTTAAAGAAAAAAAATTATTATTATTATTATTAATTTATTTTAAGCTCCATCATCTGGCATGGATGACGTGTTGTTGTCCCTTCTCTGAGAAGTTGACTTATGAGATTAATAGATAGTACAAACAAGAGACGCGGGGGGTGAAATGAGAGTTTTGCCATTGATTTCAACTGGGCCAGAATCTCATGCCAAATGACTAGAGAAGAGATTGGCTATGAAGCAGCTTTTAAGTATTGTAGATTTTCACTTCTAACACTTTCTCCTTTCACTCTCTTGCTACAATTGATGGAGTGATGTTGAGCGGTTCATGAAAGATGTATTTTTAGAGATGGCTTTGAATGATGGTAGTTTTGTTCAGGAGTGGAGACTGTTCCAGTCACAGGTTGCTACATGTCAGAAGGTAGAAAGCTGAGCGTAGGAGGAGACAAAAGAAGCAGATAGGCAGGAAGACCTGACACAGTGGAAAAAATGAGATAAGGAGTCAGAACAATAAGAGCTGTGAAGTAGCCAGGGCTGGAATTATGCACCAGTTTAAGTGTCAGGGCTGGGAACTTGGAAGTGATGCATAGGTGAATGGAAGCTAATGAATAGATTGGAAAATGGGAGTGACGCTTTGGTCAGCTAGTGAGGAAGATGATTTTGGCATTCACATTTTTGATGGACTGAGTGGGTGGGAGGCAAGATTTGAGAAGACTTCCATAGACAATGTCAGAGATGTCCAAGGCATGGACAAAGATTTTATAGGCAGGAATGCTGATGAAAAACAATTTCTGGAAATGAAAAGAAAGAACTGTGGAAACAGCTTGGAATGGGGAGGAGAAGGAATAGAGGAGACAAGTGTGACGCTGAGATTGTGAGCCTAGGTGACAGAGATGAAAGTGTAACTAATGGCAGTGATAGAAAATGGAGGGACAAATAAGGGGGAAAATAAATTTGGTTTTCAACCGGATAACTTTCAACTGGTGGCAGAATGTCTATGCTGAGATATTGGCGGTAGTATTGGAGATGCAAGACTGAACAGAGAGGGGAGAGTCAAGAGTGAAGAGAGATTCTCAAGATGGTGCTACTGGGTGAATAAAGAATGTTTGAATGACCTTAACTACTCATTTGCATGCAGTTGAATTAGGGGAGGGGGTTGTATTTGGAATTTCCAGGCTCTCTATTGGTTTTGTGTGTTTTAAAAGAACTATAGAAGTTTATTAAGGTTTTTAATGAAAATAAATGATAAATGGTATAAAGGTTAATTTCAGGTTAAGTTGTCTTGTTTTGTGTTTGCTTTTGTGGCTGAGTATGGATTGAATTTAGATTTATTAAGGAAATTATTGTAATGTGAGTTAAAATAAATGTATGCTAATTATTGTATGTGTTTCTTTTCTAGTGCTATAGATGTGCATGACCCTTTACAATCTCATAGTTAAGGCAGGTCCTTTCCCTGAGGGACATGAAAGCTACATTGGACATTTACAGAACAAAGAGACATGGTGTGGGGGCAGATCATCATGTATTTGATGTGCAGTGGAAATCTTGGTGAAGGAAGTGTGTTCTAAAGGGAGAAGGGAGAAACTTTGGCTCATACTGAGGGAGAAAAGGTATGATCATTGAGGACAAAAAAAGAGTATTAAGGAGAGGCCTGGAAAGAAGCTTGAAACAGGGTGTAGATAATCATGCACTATGATTTAGATAGAGTCAGAGCTGATTATAGAGCAGGAATAGGCAACCTTTGGCCTGTGGCCCACCAGGGTAAGCCCCCTGGCAGGCCGGGCTGATTTGTTTACCTGCCATGTCCGCAGGTTCAGCCGATCGCAGCTCCCACTGGCCCTGGTTTGCCACTCCAGGCCAATGGGGGTTCTGGGAAGTGGCGGCAGGCACATCCCTCGGCCGGCGCCGCTTCCCGTATCCCCCGTTGGCCTGGAGCAGCGAGCTGCAGCCAGTGGGAGCTGTGATTGATCAAACCTGCAGATGCATCAGGTAAACAAACCGGCCTGGCCCACCAGGGGGCTTACACTGGCGGGCCACGTGCCAAAGGTTACCGATCCCTAGCCTAGCTAGTATTTCCTCTTATGATTTTTGGTGCCAGTAAGAAAGTCTCACATTAACGTCATGTATAAAGTAGCTACTGTAATGAAGTAACTGGATTAGTCATTAAAATCTGAATTGATCAGCACTTCTTTGCTTGATCACTGAGAATATCATTCTTCCAATTTAAATGATAAACTTCATTTGTCAAAAAGGACAGTGAAAAAGCAGTGAAGGAAAGTGAGTGGCTTAGAAAAGAGCATGAGAGACTGTTTTCAAAGTGCACTGTTTTAGATGACTGAAGGCACTAATGTCTTATGCCTCAAAATTTTTGTGTGTATTCGGCAACCCTCTTTTCTAATGAATCCTAGAACAATGTGAAGTTAAGTGGTGATTATTCTAGAATTGCCCATGAGGATCCCTATTCATGGCATAAGTGCATCCCTACGGCACACAAATTTGGAATCTTCTAGAAGGCAGTGCTCTTGGAGCCACTCAACCCAACTTTCCATGATGCAGGACGCTCTGAGGGTATAAAAAGTGCCAACCTTCAGTTTTCGATTGCTAAGGGTACAGCAAGCAAGCAAGGCACCACCCTAAAATCCTTTTTTCTAATAACTCTTTTTTCCTTTAAACATTTAATAAACAAACAAACACACAAACAAGCAAAACTCTTTGTAATAGTCTGCTCCAACCCACTTTTTTCCTGCATTAAATTGCTTAAATCACCTGTTAACCTACCCACCCCATTTATTTTAAACCATTTTCCCTACACTTGAATATCAACCAGCCCTCCTAGTTTTGTGTCCGCTTCCATTTTGCATGTCCCATGATCCAGGTGGACCCACTGCTGTTGCCTACACTATTTGTCACTTCCCTCTTCCCTGATTTAAATCTTAGGTAACTGACCATTTTTATCCACCTTAGAACTTTGCCAACAATATAGTATTTATTAACCTTATGTCTTAGTCTTAGATGTGTGTATCATTAAGATCAATGTTTTTAGTAGGTTTTGCCTGAACTAATAACATGAATAAACCTAACTAAACCTAATATTTCAACCAAGATAAGAATTATTTTTAAAATAATGTGACTTGTGTGGGCAGATGTACAGAAGCAATTGTTGAAATCACATCATTCCCCCATTATCCTGAAGCAGCATACATCTTTATCTATGAAAGGTCCATTAGAAATTTCATTTTAAAAGTGAGATATCACTGGAATCATTCTACAAATCATTCCACCTTGACTAGAATTATTTTAGAGCACTGTGCTAAAAAGTCTTCTCCTTGACTTTGTGTCTAAGATAAATGGAATTTCTGATTCCAATCTAATGAAAAATGTAGCTTTTATTATTAGTTTATCAAACTATTATTATGTGGCGGGTTTTTTATATAGTGCTACCTATGAACATTATGTGTTACAGTTGTTGGAATTAAGGATGAAGGTTCTGTATCGCAGAGAATTAGAGATTTTTATGAGACTTTATAGGTTTCACAATTTGCTATTTCTTCCTTTGTATAATTTAATGCTGTAGAGTCTCACTATTTTCACTCATGCTGATTTCATTTCAGTGTAGCCTCATTGTCCTTAGTGGAGTTACTCCTGATTTATACAGGTGTTTTGGGGAGGAAAATCAGTCTTTCTTTCTTTCTTTCTTTCTTTCTTTGTATGACTTAGTTTAAAGAGCAACATGTATTTTTTTAATTAAAGACCACTGTATTTTGCTGGTGGATATACTCTTGAAGCTACGCTGGCACAAACAGTGTTTTATATATAGTGTACATATTATATACATGTTTACTAGATATAATATATATGTGCTGCATCTATTTTTGATAGAATTGTCTCTTGCTCAGCTCTGGTCCATTTTTCATAAGTTGAATACAAACATGCAAGTTCTGACTGAACTTTCAAACCCCCAATTGTTGGTTTCTGTCTGAAATCAGGCAAACTAAGATTTCCCATTAGAATACACATAATTAGGGCTCCGCGTCTGTTATGGAGGTCACGGAAGTCACGGATTCTATGACTTTCCGTGACCTCTGTGACTTCTGTGGGGGCCAATGTGGCTGATCCTAGGGCCACCCAAGCATCTGGCTCCGGTGCCGGGGTGGCTGGAGCAGCCGCGGTCCGTGGCCCTGAGCAGTGGTCCCCGGGAAGCCAGCCAGAGCAGCCACAGACCACTGGCCCCAACAGTTGGTGCCGCTAGCCCCGGGCACCCTCTCCCAGCAGCAGTCCCCACGGGCCCCCAGCAGCAACCTCCCAGCGCCCCACCCCATGATTTAATCACAGGTATTTTTAGTGCAACAGAGGGTCCTGTGGCACCTTTAAGACTAACAGATGTATTGGAGCATAAGCTTTCGTGGGTGAATACCCACTTCGTCAGATGCATGCTTTTACCCACGAAAGCTTATGCTCCAATACATCTGTTAGTCTTAAAGGTGCCACAGTACCCTCTGTTGCTTTTTACAGATCCAGACTAACACGGCTACCCCTTTGATACTTGACAGGTATTTTTAGTATAAGTCCTGGACAGGTCACAAGCCATGAATTCTCGTTTATTGCCCGTGACCTGTCCGTGACTTTTACTTTGACTAAATCGTAGCCTTACACATAACACAGCTTCTTCCCCAAAGAGCTTGCAATGCATTAACAGTTACAGTACAGTGCGATGATACAAGTCACAGCAGTGGAATTAGGTGTGTTTATTAGCACCCATAGGCTTTGCACAGTAGGTGGGGTTTTAAGATTGATTTGAAATGATTTGAAATATGGCAAATGCTTTAAGTGTTGGGGGCAGCAATGGAAGAAGTCACAGAAGAACAAATATGCAGTATTTTGGAGGAAGTGGGAACGAACCTCCCGGCTCTCAGCGCAGATCGAGAGACTCATGCTAGCACTCTAAAAAATAGTTGTATTGATAGTGATTTGAAGTTGTGGCTCAGGCTGGAACTCTACCTCTGAAGCCTAGGAAGGAGGGTGGGCTTCAGAGCCCGAGCTCCAGACCATGCCACAACTTCAAAGTGCTGTCTATGCAGCTATTTTTAGGTGGCTGGAAGACTTGCTCCTGCTAGCTCCCAAATGCCGTGGGGATGTTAAGTTCTGGAGCTTTCATTGTTCTCATTATAAAGCCAAATTTTACAAAGTTCAGAAGAGTTCTGATTTTTTCTGATTTACCCCCCCCTACCCCCATTGCCAGGTTTTTGTTTGGTCCCACCTTAAGTGATAGGAGAGGGTTGGGCCGAGCATTGGGAACAACAGGAGTGAGGCAGGAAGAATTTAGATCAGAGAAAAGAACAGGAGTACTTGTGGCACCTTACTCCTGTTCTTTTTGTGGATACAGACTAACACGGCTGCTACTCTTAGATCAGAGAGAGAGTTGTAGGTGTCGACAGAGTTGTGTAATGCTTTATAGGTAGGAATGAGAAATTTGAATTGAATACAGAAGAGAGGAGGAAGGAACAAAAGCAAGGAGGGAGAGACTATAAGGGAGAGAAAAAGAGGAAGGATGTAAAAGAGGAGATTATACTAGTCAAGGTGCGAAATTACTAAGTCTAACTAAATAGAAAAAGCTAGCAAAGCACTGGATGCATATAAATGCATATAACATCATCTCTAATATTTGCAGTACCTGGTGCTCTGCTTTGGTGTGTGTAATTTGCACATATCCAAGCTAAGTAGTGTGCTCTCTCTGGAAAGATAAGAAAACATTGTAAATGGTATTTCTATGTACACCAGTTGCCCAAAAGTTAGTTTCACAGACAGAGCTCATTATAACTCAGAATTAAGCTATTAATAATGTACAGCCTGAAATCACCAATATTTTTTCAAATATAACTATTTTTAAAAAACTTCCAGCCTAAATTTTCAACATTGATGAGTGATTTTGGTTGCCTCCATTTTGAGACATTTAAAAGGGACCTTTTCAGAAAATATTGAGCACACATTTGGCAAAAATCAAGCCTTCATTAAGACCTCTCAAATTGGACATCTAAAATTCATCAGTCAATTAAGAAAATTTAGGTGGCAATGTACATATATTAAGAGGAAGTTGACCTTGTTAATCTGACCCAAAATATTTGTTGAGCAACCAAAAAATACAAGAAAACAGAAGAATGTGCAGAGAAATTTCAGAAAATACACGTATAAAATGGAACTGGTGTTAACATTTTTTCCCTTTGTAGTTCCTTATTACATTCTTTTCCAAAATGTAGCCTTCATTAACCACTTGGAGCTTTGTCGTCAAGCATCTCACATATTCTCTTGCTTTACTCCTTCCTCCAGAGGCAATGCTTCATCCCAGCAATTGGCCAATGGATATGATTTATTTGTTATTCCATGTAGCAATAACCATGATTAACTCATTTGGCATTGTTGGGGTTATGGCAGTGAAAATGTATTTTATGTTGTATTAATAAATATCTTCATATAGTAAAGTGCTATTGATTGACAATACTAATTGTATCTGCATTTGGCAGAAATAGGAATATTTTTACAGTTGGTATTTTTAGATGTGTGTAGACATCTATAAATATAACTAATTTTAACAAAGTTTGTGCTTTTTTTGCACCTTATATTGATTTTCTAAACGTGATTACTTTAAGCCTCAGTTCACCAAATTCCCACTTATGCATGTGCTTAAGTCCATTCCTATTCAGTAGAACATCGCAACATGCACTTAAATGCTTTCTCGAGTCACGGCAGTAGGGAAGGACTCCCAGTGACTTCACTGGGAGCAGAATCAGGCCCCTAAGTAGTATATTTGTGTACAAGTCATTTAATATTTTAATATTTACTTCCCAAACCTTCACCTTAATCAGCTCTTCTTTTTTCAGCCCTTCATTTGTTTGTGTTCCAGTATCCGGGTAAATTTTAGGATGTACTTTGAAGAGCCAAATTTAGGTACCAAACTCTGGAATTTGTTTTTCCAGGACTGCACAGATCATTAAATACACTCATTTGCCATAATTTTTGCATAATACCTTGGTGTTTAAAACTATGATTATGATCAAAACAGGATTAAGATGCTAATGGGCTCTCTTTGAGCAACTGCTGAGTAGCTGAGTGAAGCTGATAATCAGGCCCAGTGAGAGGAGATGCAGGCCCATTATTTTCTTTAGTGGTCTCCCATATTTTCTGTATGACTTGCACATGTCACTGACTGTGTCTGTCTGCTCACTTTCCAGTAAACTCATGGCTGTATGGTTATATGTATTACGATAGCACTAGGGGCTCTAGTCATTGCCAGACCCCATTGCACTGTGTGCTATGCAAACACAGAGCAAAAAGTAATACCTAGTGTACAAAATTAAAGATAACATATATCTCCCTGAAAATTTACCTAATAATCCTCTATAGGCCTGTGAGATACATATTGGTGGTGAAGTTCTAGAAGAAATGTTGATGGATCATGACATTACTCTATTATTGAGGAAAGGCATAAACACTTTACATTGGGTATTATGGGTCAGCTTTTCAGAATTAAGCATGTGCCATTGTGTGCATACATTTGTATATGTCTAACTTATTTGCAACGATAGCCATGCACTGGGTCAGTCATGCTCCTAACTAACCATATGCACAAGCTGATGCCTGATATGCGGCTCCTTCATGAAACCATGAGTATGGGCATGTACCTGGCATGGTTCACCTCCATCCCTGACGCCTGTCCATTTTGCGGTGTGAGGGAGACCCTGGCACATGCCTATCTGGAATGCACCAGGTTGCAGCCCTTATTCTGGCTCCTCCAGAACCTCCTGTTGAAGTTCTGGCTGCACTTTTCCCCACACCTCTTCATATATGCACACCCTGTCTGTGACCCCACAAAGTCGCGAGACCTCCGTGTCAGCCTCCTCCTGGCATTGGCCTAAGTAATCATTTACAATGCCAGGAGGAGGATGCTACATGGGGAGGTGCTCTGTGACTGTGGGACCTATTTCTGTTCCTCTCTTGTCTCACATATCCAGGCAGAGTTCCTCTGAGTAGTGTCCACTGGCTCCATAGACGGCTTTGAGGAGCAGTGGGCACTGTCCGGGGTTCTCTGCTTGGTGTCCCTCACTGGATCCCTAATTTTTAACCTTTGATCTCCACTCCTGACCCT
Organism: Trachemys scripta elegans; assembly: GCF_013100865.1. Taxonomy (NCBI): domain Eukaryota; kingdom Metazoa; phylum Chordata; order Testudines; family Emydidae; genus Trachemys; species Trachemys scripta. The sequence continues at coordinate 242,039,688 of NC_048298.1, read as the reverse complement.
GTTGCTCTTTAGTTGTCCCCCATATTCATTTGGATCCTGAGTCCAGTGGCTCCTCCCACAAGCCTGGGGGAGGAGCTTTTAGACAAGCTTTTAGCTTGTGCACACCCACCTCCAAGAATTCAGGCCTCATATGCACTGATATCACATAGTGTATTCAGATACTTTTAAACTAGGATCACATAAATATATGTGCATAATGCCATGCACCCAACTTTGAAAATCTGGCCCTGAAAGCGGCAAGACTCTGGCTCATCCTTCTTCAAGTGATTATATATTCCACATATATCAGCTTAAAGCTGAGGTGCCTTAGCTTTGGTTCTTTGTTGTTGTTTTTTATTCCCTTAGTAATATTATACTTTTATTTATGTTACCTCATTACCACTTTAATCTTGAAGGATTCTTTAACAAATAATAGCTCTAGTGGAGCATTACTTTCTATGAAGACCAAGAACAAACTTTATTAAACAAAGTCTATGTAGTAAATAACCTGGGACTGGTTTTGAATCCTTGTCCTTGGTCCAAGTGGACTTGTCATTTGTCTGGCTTTCAGGATAAATGATATAGAAATTCTGCTTTGTTTGAAAGTCTAAATCTGAAAGTCTTATTCCCCTGGGTATATTCCTTCATCTTATGTTAACAGTCCTTTCTTCATTGTATTATTCTTCATGCATACTGACTGAACAGAGACAGTGCTATGTATGACACTCCCCTGCAGGTTCTAAGATGGACAGAAAATCATTTCTGTTACCTCTCTTTTTGATAAGTATGTTTTGTCTCTCTCTCACTCTCAGAATTCTGATGAGCTTAAGATATAGAACTACATGTAATGAACAAATTAACAGTTTTCTTTGCATTTAATTGTATTTATGGAGAGGTGAAATGTGGTAGGTAGGGAAGCACAAAATCCCTATAGCTCTGCGTGTTTTCATCCCTTCTATAGTATCCTATAAGAACTCAGGGAGCTGGTAATCTCTTGTGCTCTCTACTCTGTTGGTGACTTTTTGCTCTTCAAAATGAGGAAAATTATGTTGGCTCAGACACACGGTCTTTGTGTTTAATTACAAGATTTGCCACTAACTTTTCTATCCTATCACTTTGTAGCGTCTCACCCCTCTATGTCAGCATGTTTTGTTTCACTCCATACACATGCCAGCTGCTTCATTTGCCTTGGCATGGTATCATTTTCTATTTCTTTGATTGAGGGAGCCTTTGTTTCTCTCTCTTTCTCTCAGCATGATAGGGGAAACACATGCAGAAAATAAGAACAAGATAATCTGGCTGTGGCATAAAAACAAAGGGAGGGAGGTAAAAAAAAGAAAATATGTTTAACTCAAGAGGGAGAAAACACAACTCAGTAATTAAGTTTAAAAAAAAAAAGAAAAAAGAAGAATTCTGTCCAAAGAACCAGTGCTTGTACAGATGCTAGGGTACTCAGGGTAGACCATGTGTTTAACAGAACACTAAACGTATAATGAAGTATTATTTGGAACTGGTTGATTGAAACAAAGAAAGAAAAGTACAAAAACAAATGTAACATGAACCAAATGTTTTTAGAGTTTTGTTTTTCAGAAGATACGTTTGAATATCGCATAACTTGAATTCTCTGGCCCAAATTCAGCACTTTGTAAGAGGGTGAAACTTCCCTGGAGGTCAGTGGGAGTTAAACCCACTTATCCTGGGGCTAAGTTTGGTCCTTAGTGTTGAAGAAATCAAGACATGAGAGTTATTCAGCAAGAGTTATATTTCAGTTATACTTAGAATGGGTGTAGCCCCAAAGATGTTTTTGGAGGCAAGAGGGATAGCAATGAGATTTACTTTACATTTAGTTTGAAAATACTACAAAAGCCTCAACTGAACAGTAAATGTGATTGTTCATTTATAAAAATGTTAAAGCAGCTATTTTTGCCATTACTATAAGTACAAAATGTGTCCCTAAAAGTTATTTAGATGCTAACTGTCTCACATGTGGGGTCCATTCACATGTGGATTCAGCATCTGAACCTCTTATATATTGCATTGTGTCAAACCTAAGGCAAAAATATATTTCTGCAATTTATATTATGAACAGTATTCTTAAAATAAGCATGATATAGTTATTTTAAATCGATTTCTAGTACGGAGTAGGTTGCTTAAGATATTCTTATTAGCATAAAAGGCCCCAGTCTTTGGGCCTTGCTGAGCTCCAAAAAATCATAGACGCATAAAAGATTAGGGTTGGAAGAGACCTCAGGAGGTCATCTAGTCCAACCCCCTGCTCAAAGCAGGACCAACCCCAACTAAATGCGGGCAGGGGACTGGACTCGATGACCTCTCGAGGTCCCTTCCAGTCCTATAATCTATGAATCTATAAATCATCCCAGCCAGGGCTTTGTCAAGCCTGGCCTTAAAAACCTCTAAGGATGGAGACTCCACCACCTCCCTAGGTAACCCATTCCAGTGCTTCACCACCCTCCTAGTGAAATCTTTTTCCTAATATCCAACCTAGACGTCCCCCACTGCAACCTGAGACCATTGTTTCTTGTTCTGTTATTTGCCGCCACTGAGAACAGTGGAGCTTCATCCTCTTTGGAATCCCCCTTCAGGTAATTGAAGGCTGCTATCAAATCCCCCCTCACTCTTCTCTTCTGCAGACTAAATAAGCCCAATTCCCTCAACCTCTCCTCGTAAGCCATGTGCCACAGCCCCCTAATCATTTTTATTGCCCTCTGCTGGACTCTCTCCAATTTGTCCACATCTTTTCTGTAGTGGGTGGGGGGTCCAAAACTGGATGCAATACTCCAGATGTGGCCTCACCAGTGCCCAATAGAGGGGAATAATCACTTCCCTTGATCTGCTGGCAATGGTCCTAATAATACAGCCCAATATGCCATTAGCCTTCTTGGCAACAAAGGCACAGTGTTGATTATATCCAGCTTTTCGTCCATTGTAATCCCCAGGTTCTTTTCTGCAGAACTGCTGCTTAGCCTGTCAGTCCCCAGCTTGTAGCAGTGCATGGGAGTCTTCCATCCTAAGTGCAGGACTCTGCACTTGTCCTTGTTGAACATCATCAGATTTCTTTTGGCCCAATCCTCCAATTTATCTAGGTTACAGTGCACCCTATCCCTACCCTCCAGCGTATCTACCTCTCCCCCCAGCTTAGCATCATCCGCGAACTTGCTGAGGGTGCAATCCATCCCATCATCCAGTTCTTTAATGAAGATGTTGAACAACATCCACTTCCTACTGGATCAGGAGAGGGGGGATATCTCACCATTATTTGCACTCACCCTATCTCCAGACCTGCAAAGATCATTTAGGCCTCTTGATTAAATTAGAAGAACCTCAGTGCTGCTCTAATATACACTGACTAGTAAAGGCAGCTAGGAGCACCAGAGCACAGCATGCTCTGACCCTAACTGTTCCTCTGGGAACTCCCTTTCTCCATAATGCTGTCTACACTGAGATTTGGGTGGTGTGGCATAAAGCTGGCTATGTCAGCTCTTTGCCATCCAGGGATTCCCCTTTGAATCCAGTTGAAATTGGCAAAGGATTTTATTTAGTCAGAATATAATTACCCAAGTTGGACTTTGGCCAAGTCTTAGGTTTACCAACTATATAGTTGTGAAAAATGTTAGGAGAGTACTAATAACCACAAGTAGTTTTAGCTGTCTTCTAAAAGATTGCACCTCCATCGGCCTTGCCCTTGTATGCTATTTCGGGGCATCAGTTCAATACAGCCTCAGAGCATCACAAACTGAATCACCATCACTTAGGTGTTCTTTGGAACTCCTCTATCCCAAATATTGACCCTGCTCATCTCTGCTTATCTTGAGGTATCTAAAGGGACCATAGTCCAATGTGATATGGCTGTAGGCATTGTAATTTACCTTACTTCAGAACAAAATCAATCATATAAAACAGGACATTTAAGAGCAGACAGCAACATTCAACAGTCATAGTTTCAGTTCACTTTGTCTCATAAGCAGAGGCAAAATGGTTCAGACGGCTTGGAATCCTTAAAGCATTTTGGCACATAAAGAGCCTCTTAAGCCAGGCAAAAATACAGGTCCTTTGCCAGATGAGTACAGATGTCATTTGGGGCTCTGACTTGGGGAAGAATATGGCTGGAAGGGGCGGAGACTGTTTCGGAGAAAGGCATATCCGATGCTGTCTGTGCTTATTAGTATGCCATCCCGGCCTGTGAGCTAGTTCTGTTGACAAGGCCTGTAGTTAGCTGATTTAAAGATTCAAAGTTTCTTGAACCTGGACAACATGGGAGAATGATGGGAAACAGAAATAATTTAAGTTGATTCTAATTTCCACAATGAACTGTTCAAAGGAAACAGATTTCCGTAAAATCAGAAACTTAGTGGCAACGTATATAATGGTTATTCTGTACTGACCAAGATAAGAGAATCGGGGACTAAAACACTGTACAAATGCCATCTGATGAACAGCCAGCATTTGTAACAGCAATTATAGAGAAACGTAATTTATGGCTTATGACAAGGACTGGCATCTTTTAATTTATGCTTTAATATTTGGGAAATGTTTATGTGACCAAATCATTGGGTATATGTCAGTATAGCACACTGGTGTGTTACAACTTAATATTAAACTTCCACAGTAATTACAGTGTTTATTTTGACACCAGCTTACATGGATGCCAGATTCATGACTTGTTTTGCTTGGCTAAACTGGGGATTGCCAAGACTGAGAATAGTGCTAGTCACATTGAAAAAAAACCTATGTTGTCTTGCCAGGTTAAAAATAAGTGATAAAAGATACTATTCAATAGGAAATTTTAGCTAGACAGAGCAATAGTCCATTAGAAAAAATGTGGGGAACTGCTTTTGTCATTAAAATTCTCCGCTACTCAAAGGAGCACATAGGGTATCTGTAGCAATCCCCTCTGATTTGATGGGCTATTGAAGTTCAATGTTGCACTTTCAGGATCTCAGTAATGATTATCTTGGACATAATTTTCTAATCTTTTTATCTGCACATGTCTGACGTATAAGCTGGTTAAGAACTTCTGTTGCTCTAAGAAACATGCCTGGACATCCTATTATTTGCGAGCTCTTCTTTATTGTTGGTTTTGTATGATTAGGGCCCTACCAAATCACAGCCATGAAGAACACGTCATGGACTGTGAAATCTGGTCTTTTGTGTGCTTTTACCCTATACCAGGGATCAGCAACCTTTGGCACACGGTCCACCAGGCAGGCTGGACCAGTTTGTTTACCTGCCGCGTCTGCAGGTTCGGCTGATCGCGGCTCCCACTGGCCGCGGTTCGCTGCTCCAGGCCAATGGGGGCTGTAGGAAGCTGCAGACAGCACATACCTCGGGCCGCGCCGCTTCCCGCAGCCCCCATTGTCCTGGAATGGCAAACCGAGGCCAGTGGGAGCTGCGATCGGCTGAATCTGCGGATGCGGCAGCTAAACAAACCGGCCCGGCCAACCAGGGTGCTTACCCTGGTGGGCCACATGCCAAAGGTTGCCGATCCCTGCCCTATACGATACAGATTTCATGGGGGAGACTGGTGTTTCTTAAATTGGGGGTCCTGACCCAAAAGGGAATTGCAGGGAGGGTCACAGGGTTATTTTAGGGGGTCATGCTATTGGCACCCTTACTTCTGTGCAGCCTTCAGAGCTGAGTGGCGGCTGTTGGCCAGGTACCCAGCTCTGAAGGCAGCGCTCCCCCAGCAGCAGCACAGAAGTAAGGGTGTCAATACCATGTCATGCCACCCTTACTTCCGTGCTGCTGCTGACAGCGGCTCTGCCTTCAGAACTGGTATCCCGGCCGGAAGCCGCCACTCTGCAGCTGTTCAGCTCTGAAGGCAGTCACTGTACGGCAACCCCCCTACAATAATCTTGTGACAGCCACCCCCCCACACACACACACAACTCCTTTTTGGGTCAGGACCCCTACAATTACAACACCATGAAATTTCAGATTTAAATAACTGAAATCATGAAATTTACCATTTAAAAAATCCTATAACCGTATGTATGAGCTGTCCACTGTTCTCAGTCACACATAAAAAAAATCAAATTCACTATTAGAAATCCATTTGCTTTTTTATTTGTTACTGTCTCCTTACTACCCTGTGTGACCTGATGCAGACTGCCCTCCTGAGATCAGCTTGTTTTAATCAGCTGTAGGTACATTTGCCATATTTCCACTTCTGAATTTCCTGTTTCAACAACCTTCCTGATTCAGGAAGTATATTAAAATGAGTGGAGCACCCTGAAAACTCCTCTAACAAAAAAGATTTACCCTAGTGAATGTTTATTTTTAAAACTATGTTATGAGATTAGGTTGATCTCAGTGGAGAGGAACTAAACTGGAATAATAGGAAACAAATTATCATATTATGGGGTTGTGGAGTTTATTGTGGAACCTATTTTGTAAACATGTAATTATAATATTCTATCTTTTCTTCCCACTCATATAAGTGAAAGGAAAAGGGCTGCTATGAGGCATAATTTATTCTGTCCTCATCTTTCTTCTTCTGCGTATCACCTTTTTTTTTTTTTTTTTCAAGAAAACAATGCAGCGTGAGCCAAACCTGGCCTCTTTACAGAATTATAGAGCACACCAGGTATCTGTAGTGATCCCCTGTGATTTGTTTAGTTATTGAAGTTAAATTTTGTACTTTGAGGATCTCAGTCATGATGACCTGAGGCTTAATTTTCTAATGTTCACAAAATACAAATCCCTGTATGTAAATACAGTATTAGTTATAACAGTAAGACTCAACAGGGCATGCCTTTGGGAGTCTATTTGTGCAGCTGTCAGTGCACCACTTGAGAAGAGTACCAACAAACTACCGAGCTTTGATTCGGGAAAATCCGTTCCCTTTTATTCATGTGTAAATCATTTGAAGTCAATGGGACTTAAGAACATGCTTCTTAAATGCTTTCCTGAATCCAGGCCCCAACGCATAACCTGGAATGGTTTATTTCTGGTAGAATATAGCTCATTGATCGTAGTATTTTGCCCTTTTTATAAAATTATTTAAGGGTGGGGTGCTGCAGAAGGGGTGATTTAATGTCACAGATCCTTCTTCTATGAAAAGTAATTGTTTTGGAAGGTTGAAATACGTTAAAAAGCATCTTTAGTGTTAAGAAGAATTCTCCTTGCTTTGGGGGAAGAGGGAGTTTCTACTCAGCACTGGTGAGTTAATTAATTAATTAACTAACTGAAAAAATATCATGTACAGGTTAAGTTTTGAGCCATATGCGGAGTTCATTATTTTTACTGATATATTTACTAATGGTTCTTAAATACGTCTGTTATGTTATCTGCTTATTAGTGTGTGTAGTATGTGTACAATTATCAGATAGTACACAGATTGCTTTAAAGTATAATATCAGAAAAAGAATCCACTATAATTGTGCACTGAAGAAAGTTATAACTAGAGTATCCTACTCACTTTTTGACTTTTAGATGTAGTACACTAGATTTGACTCTTAGAACCATTATCCTAAATATTAAATAAGTAGTGAACTCTGTAGAAACCCCTAGAGCCTAATAAACTTAATTACATCTACCGGGTAACCTAATGAAAAAGAACAAATCTAAACAAAAAGTACCAAGTGACTCCAAGCTGAAGGAGAAAGTTCAACCAGTTTCTGAAACAATGCTGAACATGGATTGGTCCTGTCTGCACTTGCAGGCACTAACCTGTTTTCTGCACCTGCTGAGCAGCATTCATTGCATATTTCCTAGTGTGTATCAGGCTTTTGAATGGGGCCACAGTGGAAAGTATATATTTAATATCAACTTCAATTATATAAATCTAGAGTAATTGCATTCAAGTGTAAAACTGAGTCACTAAAAGCAGGATTTGGCATAATAATATAATTCATATAATGATTATAAAACTTCCATGGAGGTTAATAGGAGTTACACACAGTTGACAGAGAATCCTATAGGATCTCTCTCTCTCTCTTTAATGCACATCATTCTGTGTTTTATTTCATACATATAATCACACTTCAAAAGAACATCATGATGCTGTGATCTGCTTCTGAAACAACATTACTTTTCTTTGGGAAGCATTGTTAGCACCATTCAAAAACCTGATATATACAAAAATAAGATTTCTGCATATATTCTTAGGAACATAATATTTATTAAAAATAGAAAAGATCTATCCAGTAACTGGCTCCTTTCCCAAAGGAATATATAGCATCTGTTAAACTACTAGTATGCTTGGCTAAAATATCTTAGCCTAAAGGCATTTGGTATTTTGTACAAAAATAAAGATCAAACCAAATTTCTTCAGTTTACATGTGGGTATAGCATCTGGTTACAGAACATGAGGAGTCCAGCTGTAGTTAAGCATTAATCAATAATCTCTTACAGTAGAGTTAACATAAATCCATAGTAATGGAACATTTCTTTTAAAGATTTACTGGAGGTTTTACTGGTGAATATATCAAGGCAGAACTTTATTGACTGAACAGTGCACTGGCTATCTGTGTTAAACCTGCTTTACTGCAAACAGATGTTTTAACCTCTTATGTGTTGATTTTAGAATAATAAAAGCAAGAGCCATGCAATGGACATCACAAAATTCAAAAAGTTCTCCATGCTGCTTAATTTATGAATTTTATCCTGATTTTTTTGCTAACGTTGACAGGGCTATATTCATTTTACAATGACCGCTTTGTGCAATAGCATATTATTCTGGTTATTAGCAGAGATTTGCAGAGATGAACAATTTGTATTAATTTCACCTCAGTGCTACAAGGTAACTTGGTTCAGAGAATGTAAGATTTGTTTATACATTAGGTTGGAAAGATGACGACAAAGGAAGAGACAGTAAAAATATTCCCCCTTCCCTGCAAGAAAAAAGCCAGAAGCTGTTCATTATCATGTTCTGCAACTGTTGTCGGCTTTATTGATGTCAACTGTTTTGTTTTGTCCTTATCTCGTTTCTGTTTACATATCAAACAGTACTAAGTGCAGGGCAGCTTTTCCCCACAAAACAGAGTACATTGTCCCCTCCTGTTCACATGATAGATCTAAAGAAAAAAAACTGTTTGTAATCTGTTATCCTGTGACTTCGTGAATGTTGCGTGGATTGGTGTGTTGTTTTTTTTTTTTTTAGATAATATCATATACTTACACAGTACCTTTTATCCTAGTATATTTGAAAACACTTAACAAAATGTGTGTGAAACCATGAAGTTGTTTGTCCTTACTCAGGCAAAACTGCTATCAAAGTCAGTGGTCCTTTTCCCTAATGAAGGTCATCAGGATTTAGTAAAATATATATGGGAATAACTTCACTCACAGCTAAAATGTGGCCAGTTTTAGAGCAAGACATAGCAACAGCCTCATGGCATTCAGCAATATTAGCCAGCTGTTTAGGACAGGAGGATAAGAATATTGTATCTGCCTGAAACTGCTTGCCTTCCTCTTAGCATACTGTTTGTATAGTGGTAAGCATTAAAAATTTTATAATTTGCCATGAGTTGCCACATAATGAGATATTCCAGTTTTCCCTTTACTTTGAATAGAAGTTAAAGGTGATAATTGTGGAATAATATTGAATATTTTATTGATAACCACTGTATTTAATAGGAAATAAGGTCAAATAGGATCCACAACACACATATTTCTTGCCCCAGAGACGGTGTCTGCTTATTTAATTATACGTTGCGCTTACATAGTATGGGCTATTCTTGGAGATTTCAAACAATTTATGAATATTAATTAATGGAGACTAGCAACACCTCTATAAGGTTGGTAGCAAAAGTATTCTTATTTTTAATGGATCAAGAAAGTGAGGTTAGATAATTTGCCTAAGATCACCTTGGAAATCCATGGCAGGGTTGGGAATAGAACAAGGTCTTCTTACTCCCTGTTTTCCCTTTTAACTGTAAGCTCTGCTTTCTTCTCTCTCAATACTGAGTCAAAGGAAATCTTAGTGTCTCCTGTCGTGTGCAATACATAGGTGAACAAAAGTTGTATATTGGCAGCACAGGCATGTGAGACTTCCCATTTTGCCCACATAAGCACCAAGCATGCTCAACACTAAGCACATGATTAAGTCCCATGGATTTCAATTGCCCATTGAAATCCATGAGATTTAAGCAGGGGCTTAAAGTTAAGGACACACTTAAATGTTTTGTTGAATCAGGGCCTGATTCACATGTGGAATGAACACACAGTACTACTTCACACTATAGAAATATGTCATCTTTACTAGATCTGTTTCACTGTCCTGGTGACCTGAAATCATGTATTCTGTTATGTCATTACACACACACTGTATTTGTTTTTAGAGCAATCAATGCAACTAGGTGCAACATTTCATGGAAACTAGCATAGGTAGGATATGCTTGTTACCGACCCATTTTAAGTAAGATCAAGTTGTAACAAAAACCCTTTCAAGTCCACATGTGCATGAAGGGATTTATTCAGGCTAATCTGAACCCATTTAATCAAAGAGATATGCTCTTCTCTAGGATAAAACAAGATGTTTTCGTTATGTGAACTGCAGGTGCACTTTCTTACCTTTGGCCTAAAAAGCTGAGAGACTCATAAACTAGGTCATGCTAAACAAGCAATGTACCAATTCTCTTATTTACTGTCTGTCAGCAGAATTTCAAAGAATTTGGGTACCTCTGTGTGTTGGGACAGGTTCTCAGGAAATCGTATCAAGGTCAATGAAATCTTCTGAAAAAACAACAAAACGTTACATCATCCTGTGTTGTGAATTTCTTTGACAGAGTAGTGTAAATAATTTGGAAAATTATTGTGTGACAGAGATTTGCATGTGCTCACAGATGATATATAGAAAAACGAGTGACATTTTCTACCTTGTACAAAAAAAAATAAAAAAAAATAGGGATCCCAGCTTTTACGGCTATTTTGAATTATTGAGAAAATGTTATTACCTTTATCTGTCATATATAATTTTTTTGTACACAAGATTTTAGAAATTTACAGTCAAGATTTTGACAGGACATTTTAGAAAGACTTCAGATTTGGAAAATTATTATTTTAAAAATCCTATTTTTCATTACATGATTAAGAGAAAGTATTGCATTTATTTTATTTGTTTACTTTCAACTATTTGTACCTTCGCTGTCTGCAGATAAAATTCCTTTGCCTACCATTTTTGACCATTTGTTAGCAAAAATTGGACTTTGCCTGAGTACTAGATCAAAAACCAATACTGTCCCATTTCCGCAGGGAGCTCTGACAATCCATACCAATGGATTTCCACACGTAATTGAAAGGAGGCAAATGAACCTGAAGACAGAATAGGCTCTTACCACAAGGAGTCATAACTCCCCACAGGAACCAGTTTACACTTTGCCTCAGTGAGTAGCAGATGCTGACATTCATCAAACAACCTTTTTTTCTTCAGGAAATAACAGACAAAAATAGAGAAAAATAACATTGCCTTTACCAGCTACTCCTTCATCCCCCATATTAGCACACTCAGCCTAGCTATGGAGAGCCAAACAATATAAAATTAATAGATCTCTTATTCATTAAGTGCTCCACCCTTATGCCAGAAAGGCTGGCAGACCTTTTCAGCAAAAAGACATCCGAGCATATCTCCCTGGAGGTTTCTGAGGGAGAAGGGTCCATATTCATCTCCCTGTTTTATAGTTAGATTGAGGAGTTTAATGAAGAGAACTTGAGCCACTTAATCAAACTGAGGAAGGTCATAGATTTTACTGAGGATGCTGTTCCACCTGCTATCTTAAAAGCTTTTTAACTCGACTCTCATAAAAAAGAAAGTTTTTTTTCTTGTCAAAGGAAAGAATCAAAGGTGTTTGGAAAGTCTCTGATTATAAACCTTCCATGACAGCTGTCTAATATGTTATCTAAACTTTCTAAAGAGACATGGGCTATCTTGGAGCTCATTACCAAAAATTTGCTTCCAAAATTCAAGGTAAGAAGGCTGTATCATCCCATAAGAAGAATCAGATTGTGTGATTTTAGCTACTGCCTTTCTAGATGACATCACCTTTAACATTTGCAAGGTTTTTCCAAAATCTGTGGGTTGGCAGGTGAAGTAGTGACCTGAAAAACTCTTTTACTTTGCCCAGAGAACAATCAAGATCCAGTACAAATTAACGCATGTGTCCCTACTATTCGGACAAACTTTGCAATGGCCTTGATGCACTAATTTAAGACTATTACTCTGGTAAGAGTTTCTCCTCCCCTCAGGCATAAACTCAATCCACTTCCACCCAAAACATTCAAAGCTTTCTCAGAAGATCATAACAACCATAATCATCTCTTTCTTGTAGCTCAAGAATACCAAAGGGACAGGAAGAAGTTCATGACCCAACAAATCAAAATCCTGGTTTCCCTCAGTCACCACTCCAATTCTTTTGGGAAGCAGAAATAGTCATTTTCTCAGATTGGGAAAACATATCTGAGAGATGGGTTCAATCATTTAAAAATGGTTACTGTGTCAAAGTTACCTCACTTCTTTCAAGAAACACTAACCTAAAATAACCCTCTGACTCTTCCCATCCAAATAAACTGGCTTACACAAGTGCAATCAATACCTCCAAAATTGTCTTTTTACTATTCTAATGCTATTCTTCGTGTCACTTCATATCAGCTGGATAAAGGCATTTTTCCTCTGTTTTTAATCCTCACATGTTCAAGAAGCATCACAGCAGTTTGAGATCTCAAAGGGCTAAATTTTTTTTTTTTTTTTTTTTTTTTTTTTTTTTTGAGTACAAGAAATTCAAGAAAGAATCTCTTTAGTCTATAACAGCAGCTGTGTAACAGGAGAAATATTAGCATCCACAGATCTATGAGACACTTATCTTCATGTTCAGCATTTATTGCAGCATCTAAGCAGAAATACTAAAGCTTCAAGACCAACAGCCAATGTTTTCAGTACAGTTGCCTTCAGTCTCGCCATCACCCAGCAAGTTTTCTCAAAAATTCTGATTGTAACAGCTGCCAGCCTTCACAAGGAAAGTCCCCAGAATCAAGACCTGCAACAGAGCTAATCTCCAAGTAGCCTAATCATGCAGCTCACCTGTAGTAGGCTGCCTGATTGGCTGGAAGAACCTCAGACTGGCTCCTAAGCGCAAGATGCAGTTCAGTGGTGCTTAAAGCATTTGCCCATAGCTGTGATAGCTCCTGCACCAGCTCTGACCCTCAGTTCTGATATCTAACATCAGACTCCAGCTCTAACCCTTGGCTTCAATTCCTGACTCCTGCTCTGACCACTAGGAATGACCACTCAACATCCTGTTCACTGATAGAAAGGATAGGTGTTTGGCTAGAGAAAAACATCTCTTCTAAAGGCCCCAGGTTTTGGTTCAGACAGTGAGCCTGGAGAATCATCTCCTTGTGGTGTTCTAATAGAGTTGTTTGCTGGTAGGAATGCTAAATATCTTATTTTCTTAATTTTCTGCAATATTGCTAGAGACATATCTGGACAAAATCATCAGTTCCTACTAAGGTCCCTTTGTACCAAAGCCAGCCCTTTGAATCTGAACATCTCAGGTGAGTGTGACATGGAGGTAGGATGAGTACAGCAGTTATTTCAATTTCAAATCCCTGGATCTGAACCAGCTCTTCCAGTTTTAGTTTTGGTTAAATCCAAAATAGAAGGGGTTAGTTTCTGATTCTAGTTCGCAAACAGTTGAAATTTCATGATAAAGCTGCTCTTGAAAGCTTACAGTTCAAGGTGGCACAAATATCATGAGATCATTTGCGCTCATAAGATTTCTGCCATTTGGGGCTGAAGAATGCTGAGACTGAGACTGCACATTACTGGCACCACTAAATATGATTCGAATCCTAAACCCATATTTCAGTCTTGTACCCAAATTCTTTCCTAAACTTGATCTGAACATGCCTCTCATGCCTAGTCAAATTTTTCCTCCTTAGGCCTCATCTACATTACACAGTTTTGTTGACAAAAGTCAGTGTTGGTTGACAAAACAGTGGAGGTGTACACACTGAAATGCTCCTCCCTAGGGCTGGCTCCAGGGTTTTGGCCACCCCAAGCAGCCAAAAAAAAAAAAAAAGCCGCGATCGTGATCTGTGGCGACAATCGGGCGGGAGGTCCTTCGCTCCGAGTGGGAGTGAGGGACCGTCCGCCGAATTGCTGCCGAATAGCTGGACGTTCCTCCCTCCTCCGGAGTGGCTGCCCCAAGCACCTGCTTGCCAAGCTGGTGCCTGGAGCTGGCCCTGCTCCTTCCACTGATGTAACTCCCCTGCTATGCCAACAAAATAAAACCACCTTGACAAGAGCCATAGCGATTTCTGCTACAAAGAGTGACTCAACATATTCATAGATACTGTACTGCGCTTGCTTATTTTGCCCTAATTGGCCTCCAGCAGGTGTCCCACAATGCCCATCATGACCGCTCTGGTTAGCAGGTTGAACTCTGCTATCCTGCTGGTACACAGGCATGTGTCTCTCCCTCCATTTAAAGGCACAGGAATTTGTGAAATTCTTCTTCCTGTTTGCTTGGCTTGGACTGTTCACACATCTTCCCAGCTGACCATGGCGGCTTTTTGGAACAGATGCCCTCCTGCATGGAGTACACCAGAGCTTTTGGATCTGCTGGGTCTGTGAGGAGAATAGGTTGTGCAGTCGCAGCTTTGCTCCAGCGGTAGGAACTTTGATATCTACAGGCAGATTGCTCATGGCATGCAGGAGAAGCGACATGCAGCAGTGTCGTGCTAAGATCAAGGAGCTAAGACAGGCATTCCAGAAGGCAAGGGAGGCCACCCATCACTCTGGTGCAGCACTGAAAACATGCCGCTTCTAAGAGGAGCTGCATCCCTCCTCAGTGGCAACCCCACCACCACCACCAAGAGCCTAAGGATACTTTGGGGGGACTGGAGGCAATGGCCAACAGAGTCAACCCTGAGGACGAAGCGGTGGATGAGGAAGTGGAGTTGGAAGCGGATGTGGGCTATGCGATGCAGTTGTCTAGTGGCGTGGCAAGCCAGGACCTATTTTTGACCCTGGAGGAGTCTAGCCAGTCCCAGCACTCTGGCTCAGGCGTGGATGAAGCAGGAGAGGCAAGCTCCGGTAGGCACACATTTTGCTTTGATACTGCACTGTGATAGGAGATTGAGGTCTCATTTACTTTGTTATATGGTAGAGGAGGGTTAAGGGATAGAAATTAAGAACAGAACCTATGCAGCTATGCAGTGGGGGCCTGGAGGGAAAGTTTGTTAATATATGCCGGGATGTCCTGGGACTCCCCCATAGAGAGCTTTAGGAAGCTTTCCTATAGGTATTCTGCAATCCTCTGCCAAAGGTTCCTTGGCAGAGCTGCCTTGTTTCTCCCCCTACTGTAGGAAACTTTGCCACACCAACTGGCAATTATTTCTGCAGGGACCAAAACGGCACACAGGCAAGCAGTATATGGACCCAGTCTGAAGCCACATGCATGCAGGAGATGCACTCTTCCATCCTGGGTTACTCTCAGGAGTCAGATATCGGGTTTGATTACCTGATCCTGTGCAAAAGGGTACCAATATTCAGAATACTCTCCCTAGGCGTGTGTAATGACCTTTGCAAGCCACTCAGACCTTTTGTCCCTTCTTGCCCATTTCCCCTTCCCAACCCTCACTTCCCCATGCTCCCTCTGAACTCACCATATTTGGGACTCTCTCTGACCTATGTGCTAGCCAAGGGGAAGTGAGAAAGAGGTGTATGCGACTTCTATGATTCACGAACTATGAGTGCACTCACAATCCTCTTGGTTAGCTTATGCAGATGTGCCCTTGAGGACAAATAAAGTGTTCTCTTTGAAACGAAATGAGTCAGTCTTCATTTGTCTCATTCACACAGTAGTTGCTACTAAAATTCGAACACAGTGGCTATAGGCAGGAACATTTGCTTACTATAATTAAAGCTCAGGAAGCAAGCATTACAGGGGTCATTCAAGACAGCAAGTAAACATTGCCTGGCCGAATGTATCGATACATTACTGGGGCTCATTGTCCAAATGCTCCTTCAAAACCTCCTCATATGAGCCCCTCTAATTGTCCTTGTTTCTTGCTGCTCAAAATCAGCAGCCAGACTATACTCCTCAGCACTCCACCCTGGGGAAACTTTTGCTTTTCACTTCACAAATGTTAGGCAGAGCACAGCAGGCTGCTATCAGAATATTTTCCTCATTGAGGTCTAACCTGCCAAAAAGGCAGTGCCAGCAGGCTTTTAAGCTGCCAAAGATACATTCAACAGTCATTCTGCACCTGTTAAGCCTGTTGTTGAAGTGCTCCTTGCTGCTGTCTAGGTTCCCAGTGTAAGGCTTCATGAGCCATGGGAATAAGGGGTAGTCTGGGTATCCCAGGATCACTATAGGGATTTCCACATCCCCCACTGGAATCTTCTAGTCTGGAAAGAAAGTCCCAGCATGCAGCTTTCTGTACAGTCCAGTGTTCCTAATGATGCATGCTTCATGAACTTTCCCTAACCAACCCGCATTGATGTCAGTGAAAAGGCCCCGGTGACCTGCAAGACCTTGGAGAAGTAGCCCTTTCAGTTGATGTACCCTGTCGCAAGATAGGCTGGGGTTAAAACTGGGCTATGCAGGCCATCTATTGTCCTGCTACAGTTAGGGAATCCCATTGCTGCAAAGCCATCAATTATTTCCTGCACATTACCAAGAGTCACAGTCCTTCGTAGCAGGAGGCGATTAATAGCCCTGGGCACTTACATCACCATAACCCGCCTCCCCTCTCCCGCAGTGGATTTTAGAACTTCAAACTGATTCGTGATTGACTGGTAGGCAATCTGGATTTGCCACACAATGATCACCATTCGTTTTTCCACTGGGAAGACAACTCTCATTCAGCTTTCAGGGCAGGGGCAAGTTCTGCCCACAGTTCCAGGAAGGTGACTTTGCGCATCCGAAAGTTCTGCAGCCACTGCTCATCATCCCATACATGCATCACGATGCGATCCCACCACTCAGTGCCTGTTTCCTGACTCTGAGCCCAGTACCGATGGTCCACCATGTGAAACTGCTGCTTGAATGCCAACAGCAATCTTGAATTGTTTCTTTCCACTGCACAGAGCAGGGCAGGCACTACAGATTCACTTTCTGTTTCCCAGCTCATGAAATATTGCAGGACCAGCCACGTTGTGTTCATAACGCTCATCACCTGACTGGTCAGCAGCTCAGGATCCATGCTCTCAGGCAGAGATGGCAGGTGCACAGTTTACAGGGGTTGTTCAAAAATGGCAGGAAACAAAGTTGGAAGTCCCTGGAATGATGGGACGGAAATATCTGCACATCCCCATGATACACCGCAATCCATTCGCAGATCTTCCCATAGGGGAGGGTGGCAAGTTGCACCGTGGGATAGCCACCCACAATGCAATGCTCTCTCTGTTGATACAAAAGCACCGGTGGTCACGCTCCGCTGACACAAGGAGCATTGTGTGGACGTGCACAACCAATGTCATTAAAGCGACATATGATCGTCAACGTAACTTAAGTTGAATTAACTTTGTAGTGTAGAAAAGGCCTTAGTTTCCACTCCTTGATATTTGCATTTTCAACTTATAAGACTGTAATAAATCTCTTTTCTTAAAGTGTTACCTTAAAGGGATTTAACCAGTAATGTGTCCCTTACTCTTTTGGAGTATTTGGTGCAAGTTTTCAAATGCATGCAGTGGGTGTGTCACAAAAATCCATATTTTCACAGATAAACTGGCACTTGTCTATGTGTCGTCTCTCTATTTGGAAAGCTCCTATACTGCAATGTAGGTATTAATAATAATTAAATTATCAGCTTATGCATGCATTTCAATTTCTGTGTCAGTGCAAGCTTTCAATACATAACAGATGCTTGCATATATTTATGTGATCGCTTGTTGCATCTATATATGAAAATTTCAACCCAGAAATCCAGTTCCCTCAAATAAAATGTGGAAAACTATATTATGATAAATTTATATCTAAAAGTAGCAGCATGGAATATTTCTGAAATAAGGTGAATAGCTCATTCTATCTGTTCTTTTGGGAGCATAGAAATAGTTTGAAATTGTTACAGATTAGACCTGTTGTATTAGAAAAAAGATTAGAAAGATAAAGCTAAATGTATACGTCTTTTCAGTTTTCAAGCAACTGTTTTAGTCTAAAGCAGCACCATATTTTACTCAGGTTCTGTGCTGTAGTACAATTATTGATCGGTTTATCTTCTTAAACAAATCCCATTTTGTGGATCAGCTAATTTCTTCTTTTTGAAATAAACAGTTGTTCACATGTTCTTAAATTAAAACTTTTCTGTGTGCTGATAATCTCTCTGGTTACACTAGTCCAGGGCAAATGTTGACATGATAGCATTTAAACAGATGGTCAGACATTCAGTGGAAAGTAGTTAATTATTAGAACTGCACAGACTGGATGTGAACATTACTTGTCTGAACAGCCACCATCAGCCTAAAGGTTCAGTTTAAGAATTTCTAAATCTACCACAGTATGTTCGGCCAATCTGAGACCCGTTCTGTAAACACACACCTAAATATGCAATTTAAGGCCCAAAGAAACTATATTAAATAATTCCATGTGTGCAAGACTTTAGAAATTTCCTAAATGTAGCCTGCATAAATCAAACATTACAAGGAAACTCCAGTGCCTAAGTAGTATTCTCAGTGTTATTCACCTCTCTCTCTCTCTCAACCTTTCAAAGATTTTCAGTAACAAAATAAGAGGGAATTTCTCAGCTCAGGTCAGGAGTCACAAGGGTGACACTGAATCTAGGTATTCACGGGGGTCCCATCTCCACATTTCCTGAGAGCCATTCCAGGTAGGAATCTGAACTCAAAAATAGGCTTTACCTCTGAACTTCGAAAACTCAGTCTGATGCTAAATATGAAGTTTCAACAGTGGTGCAGTTCAAAGCAGGGGCATCCACTTTAGGCTCTCCACTCCTCAGCTGTCACCTCTCTGGGGCAGATACCCATGTCTCTCTCCCTCTTGACTGGGGTTTTTCCAGGGTGTGAGGTTCCCTGCCTACACTGTGCTATTCCCAGTGTTTGCACTTTGCTTCTTCTTCGAAGGCTTATGAACAGTTGTAATTGCCCTCAATTACAGGTTATCACAGTACTCTTTCTAAGCAATCACACTTATTTTTAAGGTGAAAACATTACAGAAAAAACATTAAAACCCACAAAAGGACCTACACAGATACTTTTAAGCTTACCAACTCCGACAAGGGCTCTGATAGGAATCAGTCTTTCAAACCCCACAAAGAATATTTTTGTGGTTACCAGTTCAGAACAGCCTTAGCTCAAAAGTAACATCCTGCCCTCCCCGCAAGAATAATTTAGTCTTTCATTTATACAGCTTGGACCTTTGATCTTGAGACTCTGGGAACTGGTAATCAGCAGACAGTGGTCCTTTCCTCAGAGCGTAACTTGAAAAGGTTGGGTTTTTTGCATAACCAGAGGTGGGGGATTTGTATTCACCTCCCCCTAGAGATTTCTGAGGCAAACCACTTGACGCTGTTTGTCCCAAAAGTCCATTCTTATCTGGCACATAGTTCAATACAGTCCTTTGAAGTTCATAACACTACCCAGCATTCATATCACATCTTCCCTCTAGAGAGGTTGCATACAATCCTAGCCCATGATAATACATATCTTTTGCATCTAATACAATGTACTCCAAAGATACTTAAACTTAATTCAGTAAGGTTTTTCAAGGATATTGCAGGAAATTGCCACATGTGTCACAGGCAGTTTCTCCTGTTTAATATACTTAGTTGGCTAAAAAATGTACGTGGAAAAATTCCATTAGGCCTCAAAGGCCAGGACTGCCAACACCCCTCCTCCGACCCCCCCATAACAGATTGATTTTAAAAAGAACTATCCCTGGAGGAGTGCCTGTCCCTTTCCCTGCCTTCCTTACTCTCACCAGATGGGCCTTGCTATGATATCAGGCAAGAACTAATTAGGCCCTGGTGGAGGGCATTAACTGTGATTCTTCAGCAGCTCACACAGTAAGCTTTGGCAACAATCAAATTTGTTGATAATAACAAAATTTGAGGGGTGGCGAATGTGTCGTGACCCAAAAAGAAGGGGACAGTGGGGGTCTTGCAATGAGATGACATTCCGTACTAATAAATGTAAAGTCATGGGCCCATAATTATCTACTTTGTACTGAAGCCAGGGATTACCCTTTTTCCTCTCTGGACAGGGGATATATTTGATTGGAGTTCTGGAAATCATTATTCCTATTGGAAGCATTCCATGTATGCAGTAAGGTATTTGCAGACAAAAGTACTTAGATTTCTGCCTGCAGTGAACTGTGAGCACAAATTTTGCAAGCTGAAATTGTATCCACAGAAGAGAGCGCCCCCCGCCCCCTCCCCACCCTGTGAAAAAAAAAGAACTAAAACTGATAGCAATGAGGGAGGAATTGTCCAGTGGTTATGCACAGGGCAATGATTCAGTTCTGCATTCTGTATCCAGAACTATTGCCGACTCACTGTGTGACCTTGGGCAAATCAATTACCCTCTCCTTGCCTCCTGTTCCTCAAGTTTAAAATGGTGATAATACTTATCTCTAGTGAGTTGTGACGCTTTCATGTTTGTAAAGCCCTTTGAGATCTTTGGATGAAAGGTACTATAGATAGTAAAAACTTTATTGTTAGTATTAAAATTTATGGGCGGGATAGTTAGCTGGCGTAAATTGATATATCCACATTGACTTCAAAGAAGCTATGCCAATACTCCAGCTGAGGATCTGGCCTAATATTTACTTACTGAAAAATATCTATTTATTTCCTATCAAGTATCGATTAATATGACCTATTACATTCAAAGGAAACTGTTGTTGGAACACATAAACACTCTAGTATTAGTAAAGGGTTTAATCAATGTATGATAGCTATAACAGAGTTCATAGTAACAGAAAGGCAAGTAAGGCTAATATCTGAATGCTATATGGCAGTCTGTAGTGGAAATTTTTAGCCATTTATAATTGCAAAGCGTCCTCTTTATCAGCAGCAATGTAATTCCATCCCCGTCACTGAAATGTCAACATCAACCAAAAGTTCTCTATAAATGAGAGTGATCATAAATATTAAAAAATGTTAACATTTTATGAAATAATTATGTATCTGTAGTGTGAGGTATGACATTAATGCTAAGGGTTTGATTCATTACCACTTTACTTCAGTTTTACACCAGTGTAGCTGGTGGTGAATTGTGATCCTAAGTCTAGTTATGTGGTAGAAATGGTCTGCAATGTGTCTCAAGACATTTGCATCCTGGGTCCATCTTTAGCAGCGGGGGGAAGTATTCTTATAACTAGAAGTATATCTTTTCCAGTTGTCACTGTTTCTCAGCTGGGGCAGGTTGAAGAATACAAAATGTGATTTGTGACTATTTTGGCAAGTAAACATAACAGGCGCTCTCTGCTGTTTGGGTTTATATAATGTCCACCTAGGTCTGTAAGTGCTTAACACAATTTTAAAATAGTGTGACATTTAAAAATAGTGACTAAAGCTTTGTGATTTTTTAAAACTAAATATCCATTCCTTCCCAGCAATTCTCACCTTTCAATCCTCCTTACGTAGCTTGGGAAATAGATGGGTCTTGCAGCATGTTCTAAAAGTCAGCAAATTAGCTATTTTAGGCCAAAGAAGTAGAGTAGTAAATTCCAGAGTTGAGCACATCTCAGATAATGTCCTGCCTGCAGCTGCCCCACCCCCACTTTTTAAATGTAGAGAGCTCCTTATCAAGTGCCTGTGCTGATCACAACTGTGTCAGAACCTTAGTGGGAAAGTGGAAGTCTCTCCAGGCTGGCCGGTCCCAGTAGGTACTTAGGATTTCATTTTGAAAAACATTCACCATTGACCTAACCTTGTTCCTATTGAAGTCAATATATTTTTTATCTTTGGCATCAGTGTGAGCAGAGTTTGGCCTACACTGCACTTTTGAAAATCTCACTCATAGGATACTCAACAACCAATTTTCTCTCAACAAAATGTGTGATCATGGGAGATGCTGAGCACAAGTCAGTGAAGATTGAGAAAACTCAGCCCCTTCCAAGACTGGACCCTGAGTTGGCAAATTTAATTAAAGTATTTGTACGAAAGCTCATATATATACTCTTCAAAAACATTAAAAAGAGTGGATTAACCATATTGCCTGAATGTGTAAAGGCACATGATACCATTCTGCAAAAGAGAGAAAATAAGGTGCCAACCATGCAGAGAGAGATGTAATAAATTCTCCGTGAGGGCTGCTGGGTGGTGATCTCTTTTGAAAATCTGACTGTAAGGGCCCAGTTCTGCAAGATACTGAGTACCTCAGGAGGTGTTAAGTCAGAACTTCACAGACTCCAGTCCTAGTGGTGTAAGGTCTGTTATACATTAAAAAGAGCTACTGGTCTAGCTATCCTGTCAGTGGGAAGTACTGTGCCTCTATACACATTTTTCTTCCATCCATGTTTCTCAGCCACCCACTGAAGCAAGTTATCCCAATTTCCATTTAGGGCAGGGGTTCCCAAACTTGGTTCGCAGCCTGTTCAGGGTGAGCCCCTGGCGGACCACGAGACGCTTTGTTTACATGAGCATCCACAGGTACGGCCACTTGCAGCTCCCTGTGGCCATGGTTCGCCGTTCCCAGCCAATGGGAGCTGCGGGAAGCAGGGCCGCAAACCAAGTTTGGGATCCCCTTATTTAGGGTAAATCTTCATTGCTATTACATCTATATATTTCACCACATCATGCTTTCTCATAAGTCTTTTCATTGTCTGTCATAACCCCCAGTGAGATTGGTTAGAGAAGCACAAATAATTCCTACACCTAACTGTAAAAGCTGTGTACTCTCATGCAAAGCACAACTCTTGTGAGAGCTCCCTAAGGCCATGTCTATACTACAAAATTAAGTCGACCTAACTTATGTCGGCATACAGCCACTGCATTAATTACATCGCTTGTGCGTGTCAACACTTTGCTCCTTGTGTCAGCGTTGCATGTCCTTACCAGGAGCACTTGCGTTGATTGTACTGTCTATGTGGGGGCATTGTGGGATGACTCCTGAAAGCCAGTAACAGTTGACATAAGCAGCAGGTCAACTGTGTTGACCTAACTACTGTGACCTTGACTCCATGCCTCTCACGGAGGTGGAGTTATTAAGTAGCAGGAGCAGGAGCAAAATTTAAGTATAGATATTTTCATAGTCAGGTCGTCGTAAACTGCTTCGTGTTGACCTAACTGTAATGTAGACTGACCTTGGTAGTAGTCTGATGACTGAATGGGGAGTCCATGATGAGACCTATCCATCCCAGCTGGAATAGGAATGTGATCAGGAATTGTCAGAGCTCAAACTGCCACCAGGTCTGTTTGTTATGGACATGGGACATCTCAATGTGAAAATGCAAACACCCATTCTCTCTCTCTCCCTTTCATTTTGCAGTGAGATACGATTAGGTGTATTGCTATGCATGTTGTAGGAAGGCCACAATATGTTACTGCTAAGAACATTTCTTAGCTTGCTGTTCTTTGTGTTAGTATATAGTACTATATTTCAGTTGTCATGTGGCATAGCTGTCTTGCACTGTATGTTGGCTCTTTTTGTTTTCCATTGTCTGTTTTTACACAGGTAGGTAGGGGTGTGTGTGTGTGTGTGTGTGTGTGTGTGTGTGTGTGTGTGTGTGTGTGTGTGTGTGTGTGTGTGTGTGTGTGAGAGACACATTGCAGGGATATTTGTAATTCACTAACACTTCCTTTCAGTGCATATTATATATTATAGTGGGAGCTTATGACTCAGTACATGTAACACATTTACTATTTAAGTGTGTACTCAGCATCTCTAAGGATCAGACACTACCCTGAGAGGAGGAAACATCAGGCCACAAGAAAATTAAGCAATCTTACTACATCTCCCATTTAATTCAAGTGCTCAGTCCCCAGGCATTCAGTGAACTTGGGATCAGGCTGATAAGAGTTGAATTCTCAAGTCCTCCAAGCTGCACAAAGTGAATTTAAAGCAGTCAGAGAGTTACACTGGAGAATTACCCCTTTGTAGGGGAGTCTTTGGCAGCAAAAAAGCTGGCAGAGGCAGGAATTCCAGCAGCTGGCAAAAGGGAGATAGGGAGGACACAGTCAGAGTCCATTCTTCACTGGCAGAAGATCTCAGTGGCATAAATTAAAGTTGTCCCCTTTAGCTTCAACTTGCACTGGGGCTTTGGGTATCTGAGAATTGGGGAGCCACAATCAGCTCCTTGTCAACCTCTCTTTTTCACTGTGCCTGAGCTCTGCTTGGCTACAGATAAAAATCAACGCTACTGAATATTTGGAAGAGAATAAATGGGGGAGGGGGGACCATGAGGCCACATGAAAATTAAACAGTCTTACTTGACTCCTCAGGAATGGCAGAAATGCACCTTGCAAGTTCTAGCGAAATACACACAAATGTCACAAGGAAAACTTGTGAGCTAATAGCTGCATGTAATAATGGGTAGTTATGCAAGAGCCTAGGGAAATGTAGAACATAAACACATTCTGTCACAAATGCCTTTCCCTCAGAGAGGTGAGAGAACAATTCACTGAGTCTCCTGTAAACACTTAAGAACATTATGTACAGGTGTTTGTGTGTGACTTCCATTAGGTTGGAAGGCAAAAGATGGCTTTTAACCATAGAAGCTTGATTGCGTGCCAACCTCATAAAGGCTATATGCTTTTTCCCCCGCCTGTGCAGGTATCTGAACCAGACTGTACTGGAGGAGACATCAGTAACAGTGAACACTCTCAACAGAGAGAAATTAGCTGTCCTAAAACAAGCCCTAACTGCTTTTGGATTCAATAACCTGGTAAGTTATGCAAGCCTATATAGTTCCTGCCTAGAATGACTCTTTTATCTAGTGAAAAGCAGGTCATAAGAAACTCATATTGACAGACCCCCCAGAAAAATATAGGCCTGGCCCTTTTTTGTGCCAATGAAACAAAGTGATAGTTCATTCCAGGGAAATGATTGTAATCACTTTTAATTAGATACTGCACCAACAATGTAAACCTTTTTCATTCTTAAAGTCTCACAGAACAGCTGCAAATTATAATCCTGTGAACAATTAAATTACATAATGTCTCGATAGCAAGAAACAATCAAATCCCATATGACAAAAAATTATAAAATGCCCTGGGTATTTTTCCCTTCCTGATTATATCGCTGTCCCTTTTAATTTTGTGAAGTATACATTCCAAATGCTGTCTGATTGCTAGCATCTGAAAAAGGCATATACATAATTAGACACACAAAATTACAGTTAAGTGACATGAAAGATTTGACTTCAACTAACAAAAGCAACAAGGAGCAGCTAGTCCTAGAACCCACAAGGGGAGAGGCAATTCTTCATTTAGTCCTAAGTGAAGCAAAGGATATGGTCCAAGAGGTGAATATAGCTGAACTGCTCGGTAATAGCAATTTAATGTAATTAAATTTAAACATTCTTGTTGGGGGGTTGGTGGGGGGGAATGCCAAAGAAACCCACCCCAGTAGCATTTAACTTTAAAAAGGGTACACAAAAATGAGAAACCCAGGTAAACAGAAATTAAAAGGTACTGTCACAAGGGTGAGATGCCTGCAAACTGCATAGGGACTGTTTAGAAACACCATAATAGAGGCTCAAACTAAACATATACGCAAAATGGGGGGAAAAAGCCACTGTGGCTAAACAGAAGAATAAAAGAGGTGGGTAGAGGCAAAAAGTTGGAGGTCAAATCCGACTGAGGAATATAGAAAGGAGCATAAACTCTGCAAATGAAGTGTGAAGATGTAAGGCAGGCCAAGAAAGAATTTGAAGAACAACTAGCATAAGAAACAAAAACTAGCAGCAATTTTTTTAAGTACATCAGAAACAGGAAGCCTGCCAAACAATCAGTGGGGCCACTGGATGACTGAGCTCTAAAGGAGCACTCAAAAAAGACAAGGCCATTGCAGAGAAACTAAATGAATTCTTTTCATCGGCCTTCACTGCAGAGGATGCGAGGGAGATTCCCACACCTGAGCCATTTTTCTTATGTGACAAATATGAGGAACTATCCCAGATTGAGGTGTCAATAAAGGAATTTTTGGAACAAAGGTATAACTTAAACAGTAATAAATCACCAGGACCAGATAGTATTCACCCAAGAGTTCTGAAGGAATTCAAATTGCAGAACTACTAACTGCGGTTTCAACAAGGAGTCTTTGTGACACCTTATAGACTAACAAATGTATTTGGGCATTTATTCGGTTTGTAACCTTTCGCTTAAATCAGCCACTGTACCAGATGACTGAAGGGCAGCTAATGCAATCCCTTTTTTTTAAAGGCTGCAGAGGCAATCCTGACAAATATGGACTGGTAAACCAGGCAATTTGACTGAAACTATCGTAAAGAACAGACTTGTCAGACACATAGACGAACACAATATATAGGGGAAAATTCAACATCGCTTTTGTAAAGAGAAATCATACCTTACCAGTCTATCCATTTTTTTGAGGGTGTCAACAAAAATGAGGACAAGTGTGCTACAGTTTATATAGTGTTCTTGGACATTCAGCAAGGCTTTGATAAGATCCCTCACCAAAGACTTTTAAGCAAAGTAAGTAGTCATGGAATAAGAGGGAAGGTCCTCTCATGGATAAGTAATTGGCTACAAGATAGGAAACAAAAGGGTAGGAAAAATTGCCAGTTTTCAGAATGGAGAGAGATAAATAGCAGGTTCCCCCAAGGATCTGTGACCAGTGCTGTTCATCATATTGATAAATGATCTGGAAAAGGGGGTGAACAGTTAGGTGGCAAAATTTGCAGACAAAATTTGCAAAATTACCCAAAATGGCTAAATCCAAAGCAGATTGCACAGAGCTACAAAGGGATCTCATTAAACAGGATGCTGGGCAATAAAATGGCAGATGAAATTCAATACTGATAAATGCAAAGTAATGCACATTGGAAAATATAATCCCAACTAAGCATGCAAAATGTTGGGGTCTAAATTAGCTGTTACCACTCAAGAAAGAGATCATGTAGTCATCATGGATAGTTCTCTGAAAACAAACACTCAATGTGCAGCAGCAGTCAAAAACTAACAGAATGCTAGGAACCATTAGGAAAGAGATAGATAAGACAGAAAATATCATAATATCACTAGATATACACATGGTACGCTCACACCTTGACTACTACATGTAAATCTGGTCTTCTCTTCTCAAAAAGATATATTAGAATTGGAAAAGGTACAGAGAAGTGATTAAGGGCATGGAACAGTTTCCATACATGAAGAAATTAAAAAGATTGGGATTGTTCAGCTTAGAAAAGAGGTGACTAAGGGGGGATATGATAGAGGTCTATAAAATCATAAATAGTGTGGAGAAAGCAAATAGAGAAGAGTTATTTACCCCTTCACATAACACAAGAACTAGGTGTCACCTTATGAAATTAATAGGGAGTAAGTTTAAAACAAATATAAGGAAGTACTTCACACAACACACAGTCAATGTTTGGATCTTGTTGCTAGGAGATGAAGGCCAAAAGTATTACTGGGTTAAAAAAAAAGAATGAGATAAGTTCATGGAGAATAGGTCCATCAATGGCTAGTAGCCAAGATGATCATGGATGCAACCCCATGCTCTGGGTGTCCCCAAACCTCCGATTTCCATAAGCTGGGACTGGATGACAGAGGATGGATCTCTTGATAATTTCCCTGTTCTGTTCCCTTTGACACAGCTGGCCCTGGCCCCTGTCAGAGGACAGGATACTGGGCTAGATGAGCCATTGGTCTGACCCAGTATGACCGTTCTTATGCTCTTAAAGAGAGAGAAGCTCAAAGTCGGCCTTTAACCATATAAACCAGGCAATGGAGCTAATTTGGGAATGAGTAAAGAAGGAAAACAGAAATGGGAAGAATGAAATCTAGGGGTAATAAGTGTTTGGATTTGGGAACACCTTTGTATGCCATGTAATCCCCTTTCAAATCAGAAGCATGCTCATATGACTGTGACTCTCTCTCTCTCTGTTATACGTGAGACTATACAAGAAGTGGAGTCGCTAGGCATTACCATTGTTCAAATAAATAATAAAAATCCAGTGAACACGCATAAAAGACAAATACCCATTACCTAACATCATCCTGGTAAAGCTGAGAAAAAGCTAATGTGACAATAGGCTGGATTGTCATATGAAGTCAGGTAGGCAACATTTCTAACAGAAAGAGATCAACAGTTGTCAGCAACGATAAAGAAATAAACTGGTGACGCCATGGTGAAGCTGTTACCTAACTGGGAGCTAGACTGAGGCTCTTGTGGTGATGGAGTATTATGACGTTGCTTACAACTCCTTAGTTAAGGTAGCAACTACAGTTCCATTATCAGCTATAATTTGACACCTACCCAGACTTTCAATATGAAGAATGTATTTCTGTGAGCATTTGTGTGATTGCTACTAATAGTCTACACTTACGTGGAATACAATTAATTGCACTTTTCTTTATTCTTGATAGGCCAAATCCTGGTCTTACAGAAATCAGTAGCAAAATTCCCACTAACATCAGTGGGCCCAGCATTTAGCCCATAATGCAATCCTAGAATATGTTGCGTAGATTATTCTGGATCTGTCAGTAGAATTCATTTTCGTAATATGAGTCCTGAATAGCAAATGTGTAGGGAAATCGTCAGGAATAAGCAGAATACTGTAACTGTTTTTCATAGTTCAACATCTTGGCAGATTTTAAATTGTACAACTTTGTTTTCAACCCCCAAATTAAACATTATATCCTAAAAGGTCAGGTTATCAAATTAAAATCCTGAAAATTCTATTAAAAACAAAACACACATTAACATATGAAGTTAAGTTCCCCTTTGTTTTTACTCTCCTTGCCTACCATTCTCACTAGAAAAAACACAGTGCCAATGTCTGAGCAGTGTAGGACTCCTGGCCTGAGTTAAAAAAAACCCAGCTACTTCTACACAGACAATATTTGTAGCTGTATTGGACAGAGAAATTCTGAAGTAAAGTGGGGTGCTTTCTGTGCATACTGATTGTCATACTAATCCACAAAGTGCTGGGTCAACTCACAACTACTTTCCAGTAGTATTGGGGTTTCAGCTCTGGAAACAAACCAGAATCTGGATGAGTTTCATTAGCTCTTTTGTTTGGTTAAGGAAGGGAGTTTCAGCCCCTAAATACACAGTTACAGACAAACTTTTGAGAGCAGTAGAGGACATTTGAGAGCACCTTATTATCCAAAGCAGAGTTTTCTCTGAGAGCCAGACTCTCAGTTGCACCAGAGCTCCACTTGGAATAGCTGAGGAAGTGGTCTCTGGACTAACTTGACTCCGGCTTCTTTAGTTTCACTTGGCTGCAGTAGTCCCCGCAAGGAGCCATTTGGCCAGCGGGGATCAGTGGCGCACAGCAGCACTATACACATGCCTCTTATGCTGGTGGTAATATGGTGGTTAGTACAGAGCCAGCCATGCCCTGTAATTTAGCTCTATACCACCTTTGATATCTGTGGAAAAAAACCATGTACAGTGATCTCTGGTCCTTCTAGCTGCAGGGAACAGATAAGAGTTACTGACATAGCGCTTTATCTTTTTGAAGAACTACATAAACATTTCTAATTAATCCTCAACCATCCTGTGAGGCAGGTTAATATTTATTAATATTCCTGTTTTAAAGATGGGGAATCATTATTGTCTAGGGACACGGCAAATAAGTATCTGACCCAGCACTAGAACCCAGTCTCTTGATTTCCAGAGCCACACAAAATCCTTGTGATTTAAAGTGTCTCCCAGTGTCCTTGTGTGCTTGTCAATCTTTCTGAATCTTAGTTTTCCGATCTGTAAAATGGGCTAATAAACCTCTTCACTGATATCGTGACTTTTCCATCTGTAGATTTCAAATTATATAAGAAAGCATTATTAGTTTTTTTATAGTAGCATAACTCCTGAGAGGTTGCATAAGAGATCTGTGTCCTTACCCTAGATCAGGGGTCGGCAACCTCTGGCACGCGGCTCGCCAGGGTAAGCACCCTAGCGGGCCAAGCCAGTTTGTTTACCTGCTGTGTCAGCAGGTTCAGCCGATTGCGGTTCACACTGGTCGCGGTTCGCCATCCCAGGCCAATGAGGGCGGCAGGAAGTCGTGGCCAGCACATCCCTCGCCGCTTCCCGCAGCTCCCATTGGCCTGGGACGGCGAACCGTGGCCAGTGGGAGCCGGGATCAGCCGAACTTGCCAACGTGGCAGGTAAACAAACTGGCCCGGTCTGCCAGGGTGCTTACACTGGCGAGCCACATGCCAGAGGTTGCCGACCCCTGCCCTAGATCATCTGCAAACTCCTTTTTGTATCCTGTAGCAAGTCATGTAGATTCTCTATGCCTTATTTACCCAATCTGAAAAATTGCAGTAATGATATTTGCCAACTTCTAAGAGACCGTGTGGTGCCTCACTATGGTTCACTGAATATAAAGAAATTATTCAGATTATTCATGGAAGAGGTAAGAATACAAATTATAGCCTTGTTCATTACCCAGGGTCATTTTGGTAGAGAAAGCAGCAAAAGGGAGAAGCACCTTTTACTAGCTCTGTTGTTTCTCCAAACATCTGGAAAACTGTCTCGGGTCAATTTCAAGAAATTTTAGATTTCTGAGCAGTTATTTGCAAAGCTAATTTGGTCTCTGCTGCAGAAGATGCTCTGGTTAAATGTTTACATATTGTAGTGCATATTTTGGCCCTGATTCTCAAAGAGTATTTAATGGGGATACTCATTGTGTGTGAAGGAAAGCACATGTATAAGTCTTCGCAGGTTTGGGCTCTAAGAATTCATTCAGTAATTATTTCAGGTTTATCAAATAAGTTCATGATCAGTTAATCTTTCTAAGTAATGCAATGTAGCTCTCTCAAGTAAATAAGGTTTCTTAGCCACATAATTTAAATCGAATTGCTAAATAGTACAAAGGGCCTTGACTATAGGCTATTTTATTTGATTTTTGTTTGTTTTTTTAAAGATTCACAAGAATGTTTTTATAATGGGAAAACTGTTGTTTTTTTCTTTTTTCCAGTCCAGTTTCCTGGACCATCATTTGCTTAATTTTAAAAACATTTTTACAAAAATCACAGAAACTATATCTGGAAAATTACAACCAAGAGATGATTGTTTTCCAAACTTATGAACATCTGAAAACAGAATATCACAATGGATTTAACAAACAAACAAACTTAACTATAGTTTTCACTACATGGAGTCTGGTATAATTTAAATTTAAACTAGACTGTTTGATTGTGAATATGACTGGCTAAAAGAAAAAAAAAAGTGCTCTTCACAGATGTAGAATTTATCACTGTTAGAATTCTCAATAGGCAAGAAATGCTTATTTCTTGCAGAAATAATACTTCCATTAAAGACATTTTATTATTTCTTATCTCATCAGTTAATTTGATTTACATAAATGCAAAAGTAAAAGCATTAGACTATTCTTATTGTTCTATATACTGTATTGGCCACAGTATGATTTCTAAACCCTAAATCCTCACATAATAAATTAATAGTTTTTAGTTGAACAAATGCCACTGCTGTATATTTATAGCACATGTATGTTGTATAAAACATCTTCTTTCATTTGTATGCCCAGCTAAACTTTTCTTTATGTTTGTGTATAAAATGTGCAGGAGGTGGAAAACCTGTTTGTAATTCTCTCAGCAATTCTGCATCTTGGAGATATTCGGTTTACTACTCTGACAGACGCTGAGACAGCATTTGTGTCAGACCTGCAGCTATTAGAACAAGGTCAGTAGAACGTGACCTTCTAGAATTGCCTACTTTGTTTCTTATAATCAGGTGATTTCACTGATTCACCAATAGATGGAAACACTGTTCCAGGCAAACAAAGATCTGCATCCTGGAGACTCATAAATTACTGGGGAAACACAGAACCCTATTGACTCTGATGCTTTATAAACTACAGATTTTTATGGGAATAAGCAAAATGCTATTGTGGCAAATTATCAAATTCAGTGTCATTCTCAATGGTGCCATTTGCCCAAAGAAATTGTATAGTGTACTTTGGTCTTTTTTATATCTATCTATCTATATCTACATATACTTTTGTTGCATGTCAACGCCTAAGCAATTTGCATTTAATAGAATTCCTTACATTCAGAAATCCTTGCCTTAAAAGCTTCTCTTGCTTTGAAGTTGCCCTGTTGGTCACTTACAAATCTCCTCAAAGTGGCTTATGAATACAGATTACCAATAAGCAGCATACCTTAACTCTAATACTAAAGAGATCCTGCCAAGCCCTAGGGAAAGTTCTGTGTAATCTGTATGACAGAAAAAAAGCTGTAATTTAATATACAGATACATTCAACCTTTACAAAGTCCTGATTATAGTAAGCCGATTTTACATGTTCATTAATTTTGATTACTGCTATGACAGCTCACTCTGCATTAATGTGTAGGCTTTTTCACTGTTTACAAAAAATAGCATTGAAATAAAAAATCTGTTTATATATTGAAATACAGTAATTGAACACATGTTCCTCTCTCTTCAAAACAACT
Source organism: Trachemys scripta elegans (assembly GCF_013100865.1). Classification (NCBI taxonomy): domain Eukaryota; kingdom Metazoa; phylum Chordata; order Testudines; family Emydidae; genus Trachemys; species Trachemys scripta. Next base: position 242,007,182 of record NC_048298.1, on the reverse strand, counting down.
CTTTCCTTTTAGTGGCAGGAATGTTGCAGGTATCGCCAGATGAACTTGCTTCAGCCTTAACAACGGATGTCCAGTATTTCAAAGGTACTTTCTTCCAAGTCCACATTCTAATAAATCAGACTTGGTAGCTTTTAGATCCTTCTGGTGTCTGTCAGAGCTAAAAGAGTTAATGGTTTGTTTCTAATTGTTTATGAACCAGCAAAGAGACTCTCTCAAGGATATCTTGGAGGAGATCAAACTGGGCCTTGGAATTACAGCAACCTTTTGTAACATGGAGCTCAGCAACAGATCAGAGGCTGACGCTGATAGACCTCAACTGTGGTGAACCTTGCAGCAAGGTCACAGACCAGGTCCTAATGCTAAAATTCAATGTTTTTTAAAAACCAGTGTCATTAAGAAATTCCATGCAGATAAGTCACCTGCACCAAGAAAGGAGCCTGTATGCCACACAAATTATTTTTTGTCTATGTTCACTCCTAACCTGAGAATCTTCCAAGTATGTTAGTGGGAGCTTTTGTTATTTGACTCACTAGGTCTTTCTGCATAATTAGTACACAGCAGAGGCATGGGAAATGGGACAAGTGAAGAGGCTGGACAGAGAGATTATTATATGAAAAAGTATTTTTAAAGTAGTTTGTACACTTTATAATCATGTTTTCTTCTCCTTTTTGTGTTTACTTTCTTAGGAGACATGATCATGAGGAGACACACTATAGAGATTGCAGACTTTTACCGAGATCTTTTGGCAAAGTCACTGTATAGTCGTTTATTTAGTTTTTTAGTGAACACAATCAACTACTACCTCCAGAATCAATATGAGAGCAGCAGGTAGGAGCTCAAGTGCTAACTAATCCCATTGGTAATCTTACATGTTGATGTCCTATTACAAAAAATCTAACGTACAAAAGATACATGAGCAATGTAGCCATCATTAAAGCATTTAATTATAGCATTCCAGTTATACTTAGTGATGTTATTGATCATTCATGGAGTGTTCCAAATTCTTCACTGCTTGATAAAAAAAATGTACCTTGTGTTCTTGTATGCAAATGAATTTACAGACCAAAGAGAGAGGTGATTATTTCTACACCAGTCAGTGTCTAATATTTATGTATCTAGATAATTAACTGCATATCAAATCCAAATCTGTAACTGCTCTAAGCTAGTCCAGAGTTGATATGACACTGCTTTATGTTAGTAGGCATGTTATTTTTTCATGTAAGTTATTGGTGTTAGTCTGTATATTCTTCTATAATGATGTATGTTACTACTAATATTTTAAAAGTTGGCATTATGGCATCAAATATGGTATTTAACAAGTAGTGGTCTGGTTGGCATTTAGGTGGTGCAAAGCTCACTTATTCTTTTTCTCAATAGCTCATGATATTGGGCAGGTTATTAAAAAGAAAATTCAGCTCAAAAGCCTTCAAATACATGTTTAAATTTCACTTCTCTTTGAGTGACATCTTAAGAGTATTTTCTACAGGCCTTTAGGTAATCATCTGCTAAACTCAAACAAATTACATCTGACATGGTTTCTTGGGAAACATGAATGCCTATTAAAATGCATTAATGGAGCTGTTCAGAAACAAAAAAATAAAAAAATAAATCTCAACAGAATTCAGACAGAAAACTAAAACAAGAGGTCTAATTAGACTGTAATATGTATGTGTCTTAACTAAGATTCAAAATGTCACATGCACACTGATAAATACCGGCTTTTTCATATATACCAAATACATGCTGGTTTGGCATTATTCACAAGTGGTAAACCACAAGTGAGTTCTGTGGCTCGTCTTTAACAAGTACCAATAATACCTTTATACCACAGTCCACCAGGCTGTACAGGCCATATATTTAGCAGAAATACTATTTTAGAAATATTAGTTTTGTTTTTTTAAGAAATCCATCCATTTGTAAAGCCGTTGAGCCAAAATCACAATTGCTCTGCATCTCTTCCATACAGGTTTAATGTCATAAAGGGGCTTTAAAGCTACTATAGCTGGGCATCAGGGAATTCCCCCAATATAAAGGGCTTCCCTGGCTAGAGTAGAGCTGCATACCCAGCTCTATGCCAGTGCAGGGAATGTACTGGAGGCATTCCAAGGTGGAAGGTGGCTTCGCCTGGGATTCTTTTACTGGACCAGCCCCTTAGAGCCACATGCAACTGGGCTCAAGTTAGAGCAACTTCAGATTGCTCTAATCTGTGCCAGAAGTTGCCCTTGGTCTGTTCATGATGAGGGAGGTACAATGTGGCACAGAGCTATATTTTGCTCTTTCCTCCTCCCTGAGCTTCTTGGACCAGCTCAGCTCTGGCACAGAGATGAATTGGGCCCAGGCTATCTTAGGCTATGTCTACACTATGAGCTAGGGGTGTGATTCTCTTGCTCGTGTACATATACTTGCACTAGCTCTCATTGAACTAGCTCAAATATAAATATTAGTGTAGCCATGATCCCGCAGGTAGCACGGTAGAGGCACAGTTGAGTTGTGCTGAGTACATATCCTCCAGTTGCAGACGAGTTTGTATTTGGCATGGCTCAGCCAGTATGTGTACCAGTATGTGCACGCAAGCAGGGGAATCACGCCCTCTGACATACCAGGGCAGAATCCAGACTAGTGGGGGATTGCGTCACTCTTGCCCTGCAACCTTAAGTACCTTACCATGCTTTTCTGTAGTAGCACCGAGCTGGGCCACTCGCAAACAGCTTGCCAGCATGCTGGTCACACCCTAAGGGTCTTCATGTAACTGCAGCCTGCCAACTATACCCTGGCTCTCGCTAGCCTTAGTTATAGTACAGGGTGACCCCAGCTCACCCCCAGTCCTGGATCTTCCCCCAGAAATGTATGACCTGTACTGCCCAGCCTTCTCTTGGGCAGTACAAATATATTACATTTGTTATTTCTTTAAGGGAATAATATGCCATTTTATTACCTTAAAAAATTAATTACCCAGATACTTCATCTTAAACAAACCGGATTAGATAACACAGTAAATCAAGTTTATTAACTACAAAGAGATAGATATTAAGTGAGTACAAGTAATGAGGCATAAAAATCAGAAATTGTTACAAGAAAAATAAAGAAACAATGCTCACTAATATCTACTTAAGAAACTATCTTAGCTGCAAAACAAACTTTCTCACCACATGCTCCAGCAGATTATTGCCCAAGCTTCTGGATCAGGACCCTTCCTCAAGAGTCCAACAGCTGTTTGCTTTTATCTTCTCGAATGTGGAGAATGAGGTGGACAGGGAGAGATGGGGTACCTTGGGGGTGTTTGTCCCTCCTTTTTATGGTTTCAGTCAGTCTCTTGAAAAACATTTCCAGCTGAGAACCAGGAGACAAAGAGTCCGTGTGGCAGGATATTCCCTGCTGATTTTTTCTCCTGTTTGAACATCCTTTGTTTTTCCCTCCTGCTTGGTGACCCTGTTTACTGCTTAAATGCCAGTTAAGGCAAACATACACTCCTTTGTTCAAGACAGGTCTGTTTGACCAGTATGGTACTACATGAGTCTTAACATGTATTTTTAACAGCATACAGGGGAATCTTATAACTTCACATACAGTGTTGCCTCACATTTTATCAACAAATTGAGTTTTCCAATGATACCTTACAAGGCATACTTTGGACAAAGATTATTACAATAGTGTGTAGGGTGTGAACACTGGGATGTATTCCATCACACACCCTTAACGTGTAGTTTAGATGTAGCCTTAGTTACCATGAGTCCAATTATTAAGGCTTTGGAGGGAGAGAAAAACATACAACACATTCTAAAAACCTCCAAAATTATTGGAAATAGCTTTTTTTATACATAATTATCTGTGATTTTAAGGTTTGATATTTCAGGACCTATCAAAGCTAGGAGCTGGTGTCTTTCCTGCCCGGTGCCTCTTTTTTCCTAGTCCTAACACAATCTTAAGATATTAGACCTTAAACTGTCACTTTTACAGGACTGTATATTGCTCATCCTATATTTTATCCAGTTGTAACTGAGTATGCTTGGGGAGAGTTCTACATTTTGGTGGGGAGAAAGATATATTTGTCAAGTTGTTTCTAATAGTCAGGCAGCCTTAATAAAAGGCAGTGCTACCTATCCGGACTATAATATGGCAGCTGTTTGAAGATGCTCAGAGGTTTGGAATCTTAGAAGTTGTCTTGGTGGAGCTGGGCAGAGTGCAGGTGAAGTAATCAAAGATATAGAATAAATGCAACTTATCACATACATCTGCAGTTTATGGATCAAATTTTACTTATTTATACCAGGGCAATCAGTGGGATTGCAACAGTGCAATTTGGAATAAGACTTGGCCCGAAGTGCGTTACAAAGTTCTTTTAACAAGACTTTATAGAACAATAAAATTTGATGCTAATGTGCTAGAAACATCTGACTCAATATATTGAAAATCAAAGTGCATTACTAAAAAATTCTGGGCTTCACTTTCTTTGTGGAATTACTATAATTTGATCATTAATATTGATTTTTTTATTTACTATGAAATAGCTAATGGGTGGTTTATAGGTGAAGAAAAACTGGATGATTGTCATTAGATCTAAGGGGGAAAAGGGGTACTGAGTAGATGCAAGAACATAGCTATCTAGGTGCAAAGTGGATAAAAGCATTGCCAGAATCTGACAAACACATTAATGAATACTGCCAGTTAAATCAATGTACAGCAGCAGTTTGAATGACAATGTAAAGATAGAGTTATTATTCACCTTCAGGAAAATTGAACTTGTTCATTCATAGTGACTCACAATTTTGTCTAATTAAAGCACCATTTTTATATTAACCAGCATAATTATAACCATGAATACAAATGAAGGCTGATTACCAAGTACTTCCATGTTCACAGCTTTGTCTGTCGTGTATGATATTGTTTTTAAGGAGGGCACTATGACAGGAAACTAATCTTGTGTGATTAGAGTTCTAAAATTTGACTAGAGAAAAGTAACTCCAAATGCTTGTTAGTGCTCATCATTGTTAAAAAGAATATTTATTAACTTTTTTAGTTTCAAGTATATTAGATGCTTCTGTTCTATCTACTGTATTTTACAAACCATCTGCATGAGTGTTTAAGACCTTGTATTGCTAAGGTTTATTGTATTGCTAACAAACTTGCTGATTGTGAGCTTTGGATAATAGAGCCTTAAACAAATATCATTGACTGTTGCAATTTAAATTATTTGATTACCCTTTGGCAGAGTCAGGTCTAGAGCATCTGACATTAGTACCAATATATCATGTATTAATGTGACATATCAGGAAGTCCTGACTCATAGTTGAAAGAGGGCCTGTTCATAGAGTACTAGCAATGCCTATAAGGCTCAGAAAATGTTTATCTTTTCTAACTGATGAAAAAAATATTGAATTGGATATGTTTAGGTTGGAAAACCTAGTTTTTTGTCTGGCCTTGCTACCTACCTTACAAAGTAGCGTGTACTATGTTCGTAGTAATTTGTTAGCAAAAGAAAAAGTCTCCCTGTTTCATTACCTGAAGATGGGGCTAATGCCAAAATATTTGAGGCACTGCAGACTAGCAAATGAGGTTAGCTTTTGATTATGGCTTCGTATCCATGGTGTTAAGTCAGCCATAGGCAATTTCCCTTTCAAATATAATCTACCAAATATTTCTGAAACCATATTTTGAATCTTTCAACAGTGTAATTTTTTATCCATAGTAAAATCTTTTCAAATATTGACAGAATATAGCAGTGGCAACATTTGTTTTGGCACAAGGAAAATACTGGAAATCTCATTCACAGAATTCCTTCACATGCATTATGCATCATTTGAGTTCTAATAAGATCACATGCAAGATAGTTTTGAGGCATATAGCTATCAGCCTTAGAGAAGAAATCAGTAGGAATTTTTCCCTTTCTTGACAAAAATTTCTATTCATCTATCACTGAGCTCAGCAATAGGAGGGTATCATAGGGGGACCCTTCAACTGAAAACATGAACCAACAGCATGAAGGAACATTCCCCCATATGATTTGGAAAATAAAAATCCCTAATGCAGTATGGGGCATAATGTCATTTTTTGAGCTTTGGCCCAGTATGCATTGTTGTTGGGGTTTTTTTTATGCTTACTCATAAAAGACAAGAACAGATTCTTAAACTGCAGAACAAATCTAGCCTTTCAAGAGATGGGAAAGTTAGCTAGCATTGAGTGAACTGAGGAAGGTTTTTAATCAACCTGGATACTGTGGTTGAAGAAAATCTTCACCACCCACTACTAGTCATGCAAGTACCTGCAGCATCAGAAGTTCAGTCTGTGATTCCTTCCTCCTCCCCCGTCCCCACTCCTCATGTCCAACCTGCATATACCAGTCAGGCCTCAGAGGAGTGGGTAAACAGAAAAGTCAGTGCCTCCACAGTGTCTCAGAGGGATAATCAAGAGAATTAGAGACCCACTAAGTCAGTTCCATCAACCTTTACATTTATGTTTTAATAATCGTAGGCAAAGGTGAACTGTTGTTCTGGCAATGTATGTGTAGGAGTATAGGCCTACACTAGGCCTCAGTTGGAAAGGCTATATACTGTATCAAATCATCATAGTACTTCCCCTTGTTAATCAGTATCACTTGTAGTTTATCCAGATCAAACTTAAACCAGCTAGCTTTCATCCTGGTCACTGCCAGATGTTGGAGGAGCAGGGTGAGGACTGTGTCTGGATCAGATGAAAAGGAGATGTAAAGTTGAGTACCATCATAGTGATGACATGTTAAGCCATACAACCTCACAGTCGCACCTCATTGCTTTACATAGACATTGAACCAAAGGGATGATATGACTGGACTTTACTGAAGTCCATAGCTGAAAACCTTCAGGAGCAGAAGAGTAGTTACTCAATATCAACATGTAAGATTGCTCTGAAATGAGTGTGCAGAACCATTGTAAGGGAATTTTGTCCATCTCTCCCAGGAATTGCAAATGGGTCAACAGAACCTCATGATCACTGGTATGACATCTGCCATGGTAATATCAATCAGGAAACCTGGTATCTATAAGTTGCTCTTAGGAGTTGGGTTTCAGAGTGGTAGCTGTATTAGTCTGTATCAGCAAAAACAATGAGGAGTCCTCGTGGCACCTAAGGCCTTGGCTACACTTACCCGCTAGTTCGACAGCTGGAAATCGAACTTCTGGGTTCGACTTATCGCGTCTAGTCTGGACGCGATAAGTCGAACCCGGAAGTGCTCGCCGTCGACTGCGGTACTCCAGCTCGCCGAGAGGAGTACCGCGGAGTCGACGGGGGAGCCTGCCTGCCGCGTGTGGACCAAGGTAAGTTCGAACTAATTCGAACTAAGGTACTTCGAACTTCAGCTACGTTATTCACGTAGCTGAAGTTGCGTACCTTAGTTCGAATTAGGGGGGTAGTGTAGACCTGGCCTTAGAGACTAACAAATTTATTTGGGCATAAGCTTTCGTGGGCTAAAACCCACTTCATCAAATGCACGGAGTGAAAAATACAGTAAGCAGTATAAATATTACAGCACATGAAAAGATGGGAGTTGCATTACCAAGTAGGGAGAGCTGCCCGGTGTTAAATTTAAAAGCCCTTTTAGAACCAGTTGTCCTGTGTGGGACAACCGGTTCTAAAAGGGCTTCTAAATTTAACAATTGGTTCCCGTGAACCGGTGCAAACCGGCTCCAGCTCGCCACTGCTAATGAGGCCAATTCAATCAAGGTGTATGTCACCCATTTCCAACAGTTGACAAGAAGGTGTGAGTATCAGCAGAGGGAAAATTACTTTTTGTAGTGACCCATCCACTCCCAGTCTTTATTTAGGCCTAATTCAGTGGTGGCCAGTTTGCAAATTAATCCCAGTTCTGCAATTTCTCGCTGAAGTCTGTTTTTGAAGTTTTTTTTGTTGAAGAATTGCCCCTTTTAAGTCTGTTATTGAGTGTCCAGGGAGATTGAAGTGTTCTTCTACTGGTTTTTGAATGTTACAATTCTTGATGTCTGATTTGTGTCCATTTATTCTTTTGTGTAGAGACTGTATGGTTTGGCCAATATACATGGCAGAGGGACATTGCTGGCACATGATGGCATATATCACATTGGTAGATGTGCAGGTGAACAAGCTCCTGATGGTGTGGCTGCTGTGGTTAGGTCCTATGGTGCTGTCCCTTGAATAGATATGCATACAGAGTTGGCAACAGGGTTTGTTGCAGGGATTGGTTCCTGGGTTAGTGTTTTTACTGTGTGGTGTGTAGTTGCTGGTGAGTATTTGCTTCAGGTTGAGGGGCTGTCCTTCAGGATAGGTTGTAGATCCTTGATGATGCGCTGGAGAGGTTTTAGTTGGGGGATGTAAGTGATGGCTAGTGGCGTCCTGTCCTGTTACAGGACAGGCCCAACAAAGAAAGTAACAGAATACCACTAGCCATCACCTACAGGCCCCTACGAAAACCTCTCCTAGAGCATCATCAAGGATCTACAACCTAGATCACAGCCACACCATCAGGAGCTTGCTAAAGGATGATCCCTCATTCTCAGAGACCTTGGGAGACAGGCCAGCCCTCACTTACAAACAGCCACACCATCAGGGGCTTGTTCACCTGCACATCTACCAAAGTGATATATGCCACCAGAAATCTCAAGGGACACATATTAAAAAGGAAGAATTTTCTTTCTCAGTAGTCCTTATTTTACTTTACTTTCTTTTAGGATTTCTCAACAGTATTGACACTTAGACAATGTAAATATTGAGTCTTTCAAATTTAATGAGAAGTAAAACCAATATCACAATATAGGAATATTGGCTCTAGAGACTTCTTTCTTTCAATAAGTAAGGTGTGTGCTTCTATATTTCCAGGCCATGTTTAATGAAGGTAAGAAAGCAGTACTTTGTAAACTTTGTAAACATGAGAAAACAGATCCTTCTATTTTGCTTTGGAAATCTCTGTTATGATTAATTTAAGAAAAGTAATTTTGCTGGAATTAGTATGATTGACAACTAAGCAAGAAAAATATGTCCCAACCCTCTCCTGCGGGGAAAAGTCTTAAAGTGGGATAAGGACACATACACATAAATGTAGTGAAGTAATTTATAGCCAACTATAAAATATTATTTTAATTAGTGTATTACATTGTCTGTTGAAATTTAAGTTACCGAAAATGGGCAAAAAGTTAACAAAGATAATGACTGGATTTCTTAATCAAATCCATTTTTCCAGCTCTACACTATGATGACAGGAAGACAGACTTAAGGACCAGTGTGGGGATGCAGTTATTCTGATATAGCTCCTAATAGCCAGACTAGGTGGCTCTTATTAAAAGGGAAAAAAAATCGAGTCCGATTTATGTAGTGTGACTGCACTGCATGCGGGTGTGGAGAGAGAGAGAGAGAGAGAGAGATGACCTCATTGAGGACACAAGGGCCAGGAATCTCAAGTAGAGCAGATCAAATTATTTTGACAAACTTTTTTTCTGTCAACATGTTTCATGGAAATGTGTCAGTTTGACAAAACTTTTGTCAAGATAACCAATATCCCAATGGTTAGGGCACGCTTCTCGGATATGGAAGAAACAGTTTCCACATTGGACCTAATACTACTTTCACAACTTCAATTTTTTTTGTGAAACAAAATTATTATTTTCTGGCCAGCTGTATCCTCTGACGATATTCTGTGCCAGTCAGGCTAGAAGCAGGATTGGGATAAGGTTTAGTGGTTTTCAGGTGTGTCCAAATATAAGTGCAAGATGATTTAGTTAAAACTATGCTGCTCAAGAAGCAGACCCCATTCATGTCACCTTTGTCCTTGGGGATTTCTGGAGATGAGGTACAGCAATGGTCCTTGGGTAGGATGCCTGAGACGATGATAGTCATTATTATGGCCAATTGTTTTAGGGACCTTCCACCCTGCTGGGGTTAAAGAAGTCATGGAACTCTCTTGTTCATCAGAAGGAAAATCTCACAGGCAGTGGCAAGGCTCTGTCTAATATTATTAACATAGGACTTGAGGAAAGGGAGCCTGATGGGTTACATAGTGGTGAAGCAAGGAAAGCAGGCCCTGGGTATTGCTCTGAGAGGAAGTTACATGGAAAGGTATTAGGCTTTCTGGGAGAGGTGAAGAATTATTTTATCTAATTTATCTGTCTTGAAATTTATAGAGGCAGGGTGGGTGAAGTATATCTTTTATTAGACCAACTTCTGTTGGTGAAAGAAACAAGATTTTGATCTTACACAAAGCTCTTCTTCAGGTCTGGGAAAGATACTTAGAGTGTCACAGCTAACTACAAGGTGGAACAAATTGTTAAGCATAAGGAGTTAACACATGTTGCAAGAGACTATTCAAGGTGAAGTGAGCTGCTGACACCTCTGCAGTCGGAGGAGAAAGGAGGGTTACAGGTTGTTGTAATGAGACCTAAATCCAGTGCCTTTTTGAGTCCACGATTTTAAACTCTCAGACTTGTCTTTTGAAGATATTGTGCACGTTTCCTTTTGAGAACAAGGACCAAGAGATTAGATATGGAGTGATTGTTTTGTGAAAAGTGTTCACCTCAGGATGATATCGTGTTTTTTTTGTTACCATTTTTCTATGTGAGTTCATTCATGAGTGTAGTGATTGTTTCATTTCATCTACATAACTGTTCTTCGCGCATTTAGTGCACTGGATGAGGTACACCACATGTTTTGATAGTCTTACATAGGACCCATGGATTTTGAAAGGTGTGTTGTGGTGGGTATTGATCATCTCAGCAGTGGAGATATATCTAGAAGTTTTGCATCTGTTGTTCTGGCAGGGTCTGATGCTACTTTTGAGTTGTGTGTTCTGGTCTGTTGGGATCTTGCTTCTGATGATAAGCCCGGCAAGATTGGGGGTTATTTGAAGGCCAGAAGAGGGGGTTCGGAAAAGATTTCTTTCAGGATGGGGTCCCCATTTAATATGGGTTGTATGATAGCCCATATGGGTTCCAGTGTAGGGTGGTATTTGACAACTAGAGATGTGTGGTCAATGTTTTTTTTTTTTTTTTTCTTGTATTGAAGCAGGTTCTCTCGAGGTATTAGGGTGGCCTGTTCCATGATATGATCTACTTCTCTGGTGAAGTCTCTTTGTTAAGGGAAGGTGGTTTTAAATGTATTAAGGTGTATATCCCAGACTTTCTCCTCGGATTATATTCTGTGGCATCTGAGCGCCTGGCTGTAGACAACAGATTTCTTGTTTGGAGTGGTTACTGGATCTGTGAAGATAGGTGTGTTGATCCTTGTGTTTATTATATATAGGTGTCTGTAGGATTCCATTGTTGAAAACCCTAGCAATAGGGTGTATTTTAGACAACATTGTATGTAGGTTAACTGAGGGAAAGGCATGGGAGAACTCATCATTTTGCAAATACTATTAAGGTAAATCGACGGATATTTGCCAATCCACAAATAACAAAGGCATTCTGGTGTTCATTCAACTTTCAAATGTGTTTACTAAAATTATAACATGCTAAGTATTTAAAAGAATATACAGTGTTTTCAGGGAAGATGGTAGATGTTCCTTTCGAAAATGACTATGGTCCAAATTCTGCCCTCTTTTAGGTGTGTGTAACTCTCCCTGGGTTTAATTTAGACCCATGCTGTTTGCTATTATAACTTCTGAATGAATGCAAAGTATAAACATTAGAGATGATTCATCTATTGGTGAGCCTCTTGAAAATGCAGAGAGTACAAGGCTGGTATATCTCTGCTTAAATGGAGACTTGAATCATGAGCATATGAGACTGAAGCTTACATTTTTTAAGCAAAAAGTTAAAATGGGTTGCATTATTAGAAATGTAGCCAATGATATTTCTCTTTTTCTTGGTGAAGAAATTTTCTCATATGCTAATCAATCTCATGATAACCTCTCCCACCCAACAAAGTCAGTCTAGTCTAGATTTATTATGCATCTCTCTGCCCTGTCATTTGAGAATATAGTCAGTCTTCCAATGACCAGTAGAGTTAATGCAACTATTGAACTACTACTCCTCAGAAATGAATGGGAACTTTTGGGGTATGACAGCTAAGGAAAGCTTTTAAAAATGCCTTGCCTGTCTCAGAGGAAGGCTCAGAATGTCAGCAAAGATGTTGGTAATTCTGTTGTTTTATTAAATGTAAGAGGTTTCTGGGGGAGTGGGTTGAGGTAAGTAGGTGCTGTTTTGAAATTTAGGGCCAGATCCTCACCTGGTGTGAATGGATGCTGCTGAATTGACTTCAGAGGAACTACACCAATTGAGGATTTAGTATTTTATACTTTTTGGGGGGGGCTTAACTATCTGATATACATATTTGATTAATGGGGATGATATGCACTGCTGACAAGTAACTTTATGTAAGCACCCTCATATATAGAGAGAGGAGATGTCTGTTCTGCTGAAGCCCAAATGCTGATCCTGGAAACAAAGCTCAAGTAAGAGGGACAGCTGTTGAATGGTGGAGGTAGCCGGCTGTGTCCTACCAAAGTCCCACACTTTCAAATGTTTTGGTACATGCAAATAGCCACCCCTAAGAATGTTCAAAGTTGTCTGAATGCCCAGTGGCTTGGGCAATTGAACTGGGCAGATTAAGGCAGGGTACACAAACTGGAGGAAGATATTCACACCTCAACTCCTCATTGACTGCTCTGTAGTCTGTGCACCTTTGAAGCAGACAGCACAGAGTGTAAGAATCCCCAAATAAAAATTTGAGACAGACAGGTTTTACTGAGGAGTACACAACTGGTGTAGGGAAAGAGGAGGATAGTGAGGATTAGGGGATAGGAGAGGCAGGGTGCAGGAGATGAAAGAGATACATATAGCAGGGTTTAGAGTGACGGTTTTCACTGGGGGAATTGGGAGTCGGAAGAGGCTGCAGTAGCCCAGCTAACCGAGCTGGATACATTCTGAGGCAACTCAGGGAAAGGTTAGTGAAGGAAAGAGGTCAAGGCTCTGAGGAGAGATGGCCTTTCCTTCCTCTCAGGCTCTATGATCCTCAGAGGACCTTCCTTGTCTCTTCTGAGCCATAGGTCATACAGAGATACAGGCTTACCCCTGAATTGATCCAGTACCTCTAGGATGTGATGACATGAAGGAAGCTGTGGAGGCTGACCTGGAGCAATAATGTCCACTGTTCCAGCCAGAGTACTTGGCATCCCTGCCACTTGGCGTCGATGCTCTTGTGTCTTTTCCGAGGACCATCAGGGACACTATGGGCATCAGTGAAGCCTATTTGTGTCTAAGGGTATGACTACACTGCATTTTAAAATCCACAGCAATGAGTGTCAGAGCCCAGATCTATAGACTTGGGCTTGCAGGGCTCACTCTGTGGCACTAAAAGCATCTGGGAAGATGTTTGGACTTGGGCTCTGAAGCCTAGGGAAGGTTGGTTTCAAAGCCCAAGCTCCAGCCTGAGCTGCTACACTACTGTTTTTAGTGCCTGAGCACGAGACTCACACACCCAAGTCTGTAGACCTGGGCTCTGAGACTTGCTGCTGCAGGTTTTAAAATACAGTGTAGATGCTAAACCCTAAAAGGGCTTCCTAAATCTAAGAGCCCAAGGGATAAAGATGAACTTCTCTATGGGTAGGCAGACCCAGCATTAAATTATTCAGGAATCCTACATTATGGTGAACTTACCATCTATACCGGTCCCCGTGTATGGTTCACACTTCCCTCTGAGGGGACCGATGGCAGGAAATGCAACCTATAGAAATCAAAACCACACCTGTGCTATGAGTATGATAGCTATGCACCAGGGTTTATGGGTTTGGTAGCTAGATATCTGGCGACATACCACAGCTCCTACATCCTGCCATTGCCCCCATTAACTGTTACCTGGTTTACACACAGCGCCCACAGCTTCTGTGTTACATTGGCACATATGGTTGTTGGGTGCTTGCCTGGCAATATGTCCACAAAGTTTGGGGGCTTTTCTTTTCATTGATTTTTATAATGGTGTTGTCAATGTCTAGATCTGTGCAGTTGAGCTTCCTTGTCTGCACTGTCACTAGTACCAGCCTAAAATCTTGTAGGCTTGGGTAATCTCCAACAGTGACTGAAAATGATATTTTACATGGCTCACTAGATGTCCAAGTGCCATTAGCATATATAAGTTGAGACTTTTCCTATGCTAATATGCATCCATTTGGCATTTCCACTCTGCACTGAGCACACAGGAAATAGGTACAGGTGTTTTGGAAAAATCCCGCTGAAAAATGGATGCTTGGGCAATTGGGTGCATCCAGACACCTACCCATTCCCACTAGCTGCCCATCTCACATCTGAGTTATCAGATGGGCTCCTGAATGTTTGAAAATGTTGGTCTTAGTGTAAACAAGCGAAACATTTTTCGGATTTATTTTATTCTATATTTAAACGGTGGCTGTTGAAACTGCTTAGACCTCTGGAATATTAACAATCCCTGTGCAGGGTGGCTCATGGGGTAGGGTGCTGATGAGGCAGTCAAAATCAGTGCAGTTTGTCACAAGGAGTTATCATGTATGTGGTGTGCTTATGTACACCATACTATTTTGTAGTGTGTGGAGTACTTGCATCCTAGAACAAAACTTATATGGACAGGAGCAATACATTTTCCACTTGCTTGAATACCTGTAACCTGTACTATCTTATTGTTTCAGTGACCAGGTATTTGAAATTGGAATATTGGATATCTTTGGGTTTGAGGAATTTCAAAAGAATAAGTATGAACAGGTAAGTTGCTTTATTTTGCTGGATTGGTTGCAAGTATTAATGCTGTTTATCTGATACACTTTTATTTTTTTGAGACAAAACAAGCATTTGACCCAACTGAAAACAATGTCACATGCAGGAGAAAAATGTTGCTCTTACAATAAATTCTTCCCATTCTGCCATCGTGGCTCTAAATTAAAATTCAGGCTTTGCAGAGTTATTAATCATTTTCAAAGAAACTAGTAAACATCTAACATAATTGCTTGGGAGAACAATAGTATCTGCTTTAAAAAATATTTTCAGAGAAGCACTTCTTGTTGTCTGGTTTCTTGCTTATGGAACTGATACTTCAAGTAGGTCAGTGAGTGGGAGGATAGTAGACTGGATTAGAAGTAAGATCAAGAGGTCTGCAGACGCTTTGGATAAATAATAGAATGAAAATATCACATTATGTTCAGTGCTATTATTGGCAGATTCACCTCTGTATGACATTACAGCATGTGACTTTTTAAAAAGCTGAATTAAAACCATTGAAAAGAAATTAATCTAGCATTCTGAATGCTTAAAAATCCATTTAAAATCAAACACTTTGTGAAAATTGTACAACTATGTGTTCACCTTTTAGCATCACTTATTGGATCCAAAGATTTTCAGAACTGAATGTTTTACAAAACATAATGACCTCTGCCCACAGAACTGAAAGAAAATGTCTATTATTGTTCAGTTGTTCATTGTGTACTGCAGCAGCAAAAGAAAATTAAAGAAGTAGCAGGAAGGGAAGTGACTTCAGTACCAACAAAAGCCAAAAGGTTTATTATGCTGTGAAATCAGTGGAAATGTAGAGGTTGCTCTCTTCCCCCAGTAAATTCTTTATTTTATGGGTGGCTCAACTTTCTCTCTTTGATTCCCTCCAATTTGGCTTCTGATCAGTTCATACTCTCCTCCTCCCTCCCTAGTCAGCAATCTCTGCTGGCCAACATGGTGGAACCATGACTCAAGCTGCTCCCCACCCTTCCCCAACCTCAAGATGACATCTTTGGGCTCAGTATGCCTTGGGGAGTTATTAGGATACAGTTCCTGAGCTTCTCTAGATGCAGGGATTACAACTCCCCCTAATCCTTGTGCAGACTGCACAAGAAGAGGGGTCCTTCTTACTCCCTTCCCTCCCCCGCACCCACTTCACACCTACTTAAGGGCTAGGCAGACTCCCGCCCTTAACCTTTATATGTAAGCACAGACCATAATATCAAGTCAAAGGGACACTTGAGATATTCAAATTGAAAGGAGACAGAATTTTAAAGAGATTCTAATAAACATCGGGGGTACATTAATTAAACAGTCTGTATATTAATCTATAATATCTAAATATTCCAATCTACTGCTTTTCCTATACAATATACACACTTCAGTCATATGAGAATCGAAAACCCTTTGTAGATTTTTCAACCCAAGTAGTGATATGTAGGTGTTGTATGTTTTGCTTTGTATATAACAGACATAACTTGTACGAATCATACTGGCACACAGGGACCCAAATAATTGTGTTCACCAAATATACACACCAGGCAAGCCTCTAAGCTATATATGCTCTGCTTCCCCAGATAGATACTGACAGCTTCTAAAACACACACCATGGTGACTGCTACTGAGAGGCCATAAACTATTTTAAAGGGATACTGTCCTCAGGGCCGGCTCTAACTTTTTTGCTGCCCCAAGCAAAAAAAAAAAAAAAAAAAGAGTGCCGCCCCGCCATAACAAACCCCTCCCCTTGAGTGCCGCCCCACCCTGCCCAAACAAAAACAACCCCCCCCCCGAGNCCTTGAGTGCCGCCCCACCCTGCCCAAACAAAAACAACCTCCCCCCCGAGTCCTGCCCCGCCGAAACAAAAACAACCCCACCGAAACAAAAACAACCCCTCCGAGCGCCACCCCGCAGAACCAAAAAAAAAAATACCCCCGAGCGCTGCGCCGCCGAAACAAACAAACAAAAAACCCGAGCGCCCCCCGCCACCCCAAGATTGGCCGCCCCTTACAAGGTGTCGCCCAAGCACGTGCTTGGTCAGCTGGTGCCTGGAGCTGGCCCTGACTGTCCTATCTTGTTCACTATAGTTAAAATCACTTAGTAAGACATGATTATTGCAAGAGAGCACTGGATCTTGGGATGCAAGCACACATCCCAATGTGCCTTTTACAGCTCTTGAATCCTTTAAGATCAGGGATTGCTGGGAGTTGTAGTGTGTAGACAGGACTCACGATGGCAGGTCAGCTGACAAAGTATCATATGACTGCCAGCTGGAGAGTATAAGAAAGGAAGGCTTCTGGGTTTGTCTTGGGGAGATGAGGGTTGAGGAAATACTCTGAGGGAAATCCCTCTCTGTGGACTGGGCAGGAGTCCTCAGAATTAGCTAGGAAAGACTATCTAGTGGGAAGTGTGTGTTCTCTACTTATCCAGCTTGTGGAAAGTGGAGCAGGCGTCTGTTACCCACAGTTTTATGTTATTTTTTATTTTCTGTCTCTTATTAAAACTGGCTCTGGGAAAAAAGATGTGGAACTGAAACTGAGAGTTTGGACTTTGTTTTGACAACCGTGGTTGGTGATCCACTTACAATTATAGGCTCACAACCAATTATGCATTATACAATGACAGTATTGCTGTTTGAATCAATCTCCAGCTTCTTTATGCTACATAGTAATTTACACTTCTGCAAATACCAACTTATTATAGAAAAATCTAGACATTAAAGCCATAAGCTCAGAGGGGGGAGGGATAGCTCAGTGGTTTGAGCATTGGCCTGCTAAACTTAGGATTGTGAGTTCAACCCTTGAGGGGGCTACTTAGGGATCTGGGGCAAAAATCAGTACTTGGTCCTGCTAGTGAAGGCAGGGGGCTGGAATCCATGACCTTTCAGGGTCCCTTCCAGCTGTATGAGATAGGTATAGCTCCATATATAAGCAATTCAAGTAATTATTTTAAAAGACACGGACCAGATCTTCCTATCTGATTGTACAGTGGGGTCTTGATCCTGACTGGAGCCCCTGGCCATGACAGCAAGATGCAATCCAATTCACAGATCCATTCAGTAGCAGGCTAGTTACTTGCCTTCAAAGGATCATCATCTTTGAGATCAGGGGAAATGTTCTGAAAATTATTTCTGGACTCGCTGTCAACTCTACTATTTTTCTGGTCTGAGAAAAAGTGGGAAAACAGCTATTGATCATGCCTCTAACTATTAGCTTCTAGGATCTTAGCCCACATTAGAAGACTCACATCCAGATAAAAATTAATTATTGTAATTACCTCCAACTAGGATTTTTTAAAATCAGACTTCAGCATCTCCCAGTTTCTTGATCCCACAAAGTGTCTTCTTTTGGTTTAGTTCCAGGATTAGGATGCATGCCAGAGGAGAGAAGTCACTACTTCTGCTACATTCATAGCTTGAAGGACACACAGTTGTGCTGTGCCTTTGTCAGGCTATTTCTACTTTCAGAGTGTGCCAGAGAAGAAGGGAGACCCTTTCTTCCTCCTGGTTGACGTTCGTAATCAGGTAGCAGTTTCTTAGTTCTCGGGTATCTAAGCTACAGTCCCTACAGAATCCAGGAAATGGTTTTGGTTTCAGGCAAATGTTTTAGTCCAGAGTCACTCAGCACAAGCAGTGAAACTACAGTTCTGATTTCCATACATCCTTGGACTATATTTCTCAGATTTAGTAAAAGGGTTTTTTCAAACCATTTTCTCTTACTTTTAGCATTTTCCAGTGTGGTAATATCATGGTTGGAGCAGCACCCCTTCGTGAACCTTTCGGGCACCCCAACATGACCACAGGTCTCCCCAGGAGGAAGAAGTCTCTGTCTCCAGTGTCCACTGAGGCGGACTCCAGCCAACTAGTTAATTGTCCCCTCCCTCAGGGGGCTTGGAGGGGTTTACCCCTGAAATATTCTAAAACAAAAAGCAAACTCAATACTGGGCCTCCCACCAGTCTTTCCACTCTGCCATTTCCATCAGGCATGGTTCCTAAACAGTCTCTTGTTTGTGCAACACTCACCTCTTGGGCTCTAAGTGCATCTCCCCAGTGGCTGCTCTGGCAGCAGGCCTGTCCCTCCTTAATTCTGCAGGCAAAGCTCCCTCCGGGCAGAGCTCCATTCTCCTTTCTGGCCAGCTGGCCCAGCTCTCTCCTTGGGGAGGTGGCAGAAGGAGGTCAGAAGCTCACATCAGTGTCGGAGGATCTTCGTGAAAGTGCAATAGTGGCACAGCTGCATTGCGGTAGCACTGTACATTAAGACAAGCCTTTAGGCACCTGCCACACTCTGACTCCACACAACAGGGGTGGGGGGAGAAAGAGTCCACTTTATAAATCTGAGCCCCATGGTAAGAACACTCACCTGGGATGTAGGAAACCTGGGTTCAATTCCACCTTCTACCAATAGTTATTGGAGCAGGGGGATTGCACCATGGATCTCCCACCCCCCACACAGGTGACCTAGCCACCAGGTTACAGAGTCATTCTCACTTTCTCTCTTGTTCTCTGTCCGAGTGACTTTAATTATTTAGTCCACAGTGAAACAGCTTCAACAGGAGAGGTTGAGTGGAGCTGCACATTGGAATATTCCATAGCTCAGAGTTAGAGCACACTCTTGAGAACTGAGAGATCCTTGTTCAAATCCTTGCTCCCCCTCAGGCAGAGGGGGGAGCTGAACCCAGGTCTCCCAGATGCCAGGTGGGTACTAGAACCACTGGGCTAAAAGTTATAAGGTGGGTGTCACACTGTCTGAAGTGGTTCGTGAGTGTGTATGCCAACCTCAGTGCAGACTGTCAAGGAACAGGACACAATCCCCAAATTGGTTGAATTCTGTAATTAGCTTTCACCAACCAACTAACAAGTGTGAACCAAAGCCTGCCAGATCAGGACCTCCACAAAAGTTAGGCACATGAACACCTATTTGCCCTGGTGTGCGGATTGCTCTGGGGCTTAGAGAGGAGATAGGCATCTGGACCCCAAGAGTGGGGCAGCAGTGTGCATGCACAGAGGCATGGAGCAGGAGTTTTGTGGATTGCAGTGGAGCCTAAAACTGAGACTTAGGCCCTTAGGTCTGGAGGTTAGGCACCTAAGTCCCTTTGTTTATCCAGATCAATGAATCTCCTCAATTAAAATTTGATTCTATCCATCAGAACAATTAAGCATGTTTGTAACTCTTTGCACGTGAGCAGTCCATTAGGTGAGATACGTACCTCTGCATTGGCCCCTTTACACTGAGTCAAAGGGCTGGAGAATCATAAAGGAGCTCTAAAAGCCTTCAATTCAGCAGGGGATTCTCCACTAGGGAGGAAACCTGGGCAGCTGGGGGTGGGACCGTGGGCTGAAGGGATGGGGCCACTGCAAGTAGCACTGAGATTATGGGCAGTGCTGTGGCCTGTAGGTAGCTAGTGAGAGGCCGTTGTAACTTAGAGCAGTTTAGGATCAGGAGGGTGCAAAAGTGGCTTAAAAGAATGTAAATTGGTTCTGTTCTTTTCCTGTTTCTCAAGAGAGAAGCCATATAATTTAGCTTGTAGTGAGGTGTGAGGTTAAATTACACTAAACGTTTGTAGGCTATCTGTTGTTTTGAAGTCAGTTTCACTAGTAGTTTGTTCCTTTTGCTAATAAATATACTTGTTTTTAAGAAGGCTGTCAGTCATTACATCGCTGGTCACAGGCTCCTCAAAGGGAAGAAACACAAGTGTCCAGTCAGCCTTGTACAGTAATAAGTATAGATCAGTGATTCTCAGCCTATTTACCATTGTGGGCCACATCCAATACTACCTGTATGGCCCTAAGGATGTCACATGTGCCACAGCTCTGTGCTGATTGAGCTGCAAGCAACCGGCGGGCCAAAGGTTGAGAAGCACTGGTATAAATGGACTGCTGTACCCAGATCCTGGTCCAAGAATGGGAGAATTGCAAAATTCCACCCTCGGGGGCTCAAAGTCTAACACCTAAAGGGGTGCACTCACAGAGATCTGAAAGAGGGCAGAGGTGCAGTCAGCCCTGTCTGGGATAAAAATGCAAACGAGTGAAGTTTGTTATGTTTGGAACACAGCAGATTAGACAATGAGAGATAACACTTCCTCAGTGAGAAGCAGTTTGGGATTTGTCTTCCAGTTTTGAGTAGCAAGTCAGGGAGATGTTCAGAGGTTGATTTTACAGTCAGGACAAGGGAGAGAACAGTAGCAATTTTCAAATGGCTTCATGAAACAATGATAAGTTTTGTACTTAAGGTATTGAAATCTGACCTCAGAAAAAATAGTCCTGATTCTGCTCTCACATGAGTTCTACACCAGGGAAACTCTATTGAATTTGAACAATTATGAATACTGGTGGAAGAATCAGGCCCTTATCAATGTCTGCTGAGATGGCTCTCCTGATTATTTGAAGACAAATTTATCCCAAGCTTCCACAGTCAGATGAAATCTTTGGGTAACTAGGGCTCTACTGCACATAAAATCTACATATGCCTATATCTGTCTCTAGATCTGTGGAGGCTGTAGAAGGATAAAAAGAATAACACCAACACAGATTTTAAAGGTATTATCATGGGGAACATTTAACCATTACTGTCCCTTACTGCAAAGTGGCCCAATTTTCATTTAATTTTTCTTTAAATTTAACTTAACCTATTTTAAAACAGTATAAAAATAATTTTGGGGAACTTAAACTTTTGCTTCTGATTACTGTAAGAAAATGCATTCGCCTCAGTATGTGTTTACTTGTTTTTATGAAAAATATGTAACTCTTTCCAAAAAAAGATTAAAGTACTCCAATTGTCCAAATCTGCCAGATTGAGAACATTGAAAATTGTTTTGAATTTCTCTCATTTTTAAAACAGACCAATAGGACTTTCAATCTAACTGTTAAAAGTGACAATATGTTACTAAATCATATATAAAATGTAAGCAGCTATTATAAAACAGGTTTGAAGATGCATGATATGTCTCTGGAAAAGGGAGCAAGACAATTTTGGTCAGATAACATGTTCACTCCATGGAATGTGATTGAATGAAAAGCCACTAAAGTGTTGAAATGCTAAAGACAAACAATGAATTAGTCTAGTGATAGTTAATGAACAATGAACAGGATAATAGATGCCAGGGAACTGGAAAAAGAAACGTAATTATCTCCAAAAGCTTGATAACTTCAGAAAGCAAGACGATTAAGACTTGGCACTAACTAGGAGATGAGTTTTAGAGATCACATAAAAGAATGCTGCAATGTTAAAATCAGTATTGGGTATGCTGTTTAACTTGTATTTGTTTAGCATCAATAGTTTAAACACATAAATCTTCACAATAGTAGGTCAAATCATTCTTTCTGGAACAACGTTAGCAAAACAGTGTACATAAATAACTAACAGTAACTGCAGTAGAGGTTGATAGTAGAAAACCATTGCACCACAAGTTCAAAAACTGATAGTGTAATCATAATGCAAGAAGATACAGGCTAAGAGCATTATTGGTCACTGGAAATTACATTTCTAATACAAGATCAAGAGAATCATGGAATAATTTGCCCTATAAACTTAAAAACTCCTTTAAAAATGTTTTTAGCTTATATGATCATCTGACTGTCTCTGTCAGTATCAGTAGTCTGGCAATAATAGTAGTAGCACTTTTAGGTGAAAGGTAACTGAATCTCATTTTTCTCTCATTTTCTAAGGTTTGTCCTTTTATGTTCTGTTCTATTCTGTTTTCATTTTACTCCCCCTAAATATTGGAGGTATCCACTTTTGCCCTGGGGGTGTTTAATATTATCTTATTTATTAGGCATGTTACCCCCAAAAGTCTCAGTTAAGAGTGAAGCCTAACTGTACTAGAAGCTGTACAAGCACATAGGCAGAAATTCTCCTTGCCCAGAAGAGTGTGAAATGCAATTAAAGAGAAGACACATCCAATGAATGTTAAGAAGCAATGGAAGGGAGGGTGCTGAGCTTATCTGTTGTTGTTATTTATGCCATTTTCCCCAAATATTTGTTTCCTACAATGTTGCCAAGAAGCCCAAAAAGCTTCAGAAGAACCAGGCATGATGGTCCAAGAGTAAGATTCACATTACCTGTATAAAGTCCGAGTACCAGCACTAGCGGCAGGTTTGGATAATTTCTGGTGGTGCCCAGAACGGATCCCACCTCTCCCCTCTCCCCCCACCCCCCGCCTAAGGCTCTGGGCGGGAATTTGGGTGCAGGCTCTGGAGGGAGTTTGGGTGTGGGGTGCAGGCTCTGGGATGGGGTAGGGGGTTGGGGTTCAGGAGGGGGTGTGGGCTCTGGGAGGGAGTTTGGGTGCGGGAGAGGTTCAGGTTCAGGGAGGGAGTTTGGGTGCAGGGTGCAGTCTCTGAGATAGAGTAGGGGTTTGGGGTGCAGGGGTCAGGCTCTGGGAGGGAGTTTGGGTGTGGGCTGTGGGCTCTGGGATGGGGCAGGGAGTTGGGGCATAGCAGGAGGTCAGGGGGTCGGCGCTTACCTCAGGCAGCGCCAGCTCCTGAAACAACCTGCACACCCCTCTGGCAGCAGCTCAGTGCTCAGGGAGCGCTGGGAGACATACCGCCCCCCCCAGGTGCTGCAGAGACGTGCTGGCCGCTTCCTGGAGTGGCGTGGAGCGGGCAGGCAGGAAGCTGCCTTAGTCCCGCTGCGCTGCCAGTGGTGGTGGCGGCGGCCGGGGGCCCCTGTCCTGGGCCCTTTTAAATTGCCCAGAGGTGGCAGGTGGGGGCAAGTGACTCTCCAGGGGAGGCACGCAGGGGCAGCAGGTGGGGCCAGGGGAGAAACCTGGCCCCGAACATTGGTGGAGCCAGGCACCCGGGCCCTGAATATTCCTGGAGCCCAGGCACCACGGGCCCATATAACTCGCCACCCCAGGGCTTTATACAGAGGTTGGGAAAGGTGAAATCCTCATCCACAATCTGAGATTAGGATAAATGTATTGTACCACAGCCCTTCCTTTCTCCTGCAGCCACTAATCCAGACAATAGACTAGAATAACAATGGTGGTTAGTTGTTGAATAGCACTTTTCATCTGCAGATTTCCAAATGCTTTGCAAAGGAGGGTATGTATCATAACCTTAATGTCACAGATAGGGAAGTAGAGGCACAGAGAGGTTAAGGAACTTGTCCAAGGTTATACAGCAGGTGACAGAACAAGGCACAGGATCCAGATCTCTTGACTCCTGGTCCCATGCTCTATCCCCTGGACTATGCTGGACCACCTCATGGGTGGATCATTAGGGCCACAGGACAATCATGGATCGTGCTGCACTTTTCATCAGCCTCTGTGTGGGGGGGTTGGTTCAGAGCCCTCCTCAGGCATGCAGGAAATGCACAGGTCTCCATGGCTCCATTCAGGGTTCCCCTTTCATAGTTACAACATGGAGTTTAAGTGGCATAGAAGGTCTTGCACAGGCTAATTGTACTCAAAGGAATTTCATCATAAATTCATTTATAAGTGGGGAATAAAATTACATTTCTCAGTGTGTTTCCTCTTCAGTTACAGCTTACTGAGACTTTTGTGTTTTAGGATTCAATCATGTGACCTATCTTAGTCAGTACAATCATTAAAACTATTTTAGAATCATAGAATATCAGGGTTGGAAGAGACCTCAGGAGGTCATCTAGTCCAACCCCCTGCTCAAAGCAGGACCTAATACCAACTAAATCATCCCAGCCAGGGCTTTGTCAAGCCTGACCTTAAAAACCTCTAAGGAAGGAGATTCCACCACCTCCCTAGGTAACCCATTCCAGTGCTTCACCACTTTCCTAGTGAAAAAGTTTTTCCTAATATCCAATCTAAACCTCCCCCACTGCAACTTGAGACCATTACTCCTTGTTCTGTCATCTGCTACCACTGAGAACGGTCTAGATCCATCCTCTTTGGAACCACCTTTCAGGTAGTTGAAAGCAGCTATCAAATCGCCCCTCATTCTTCTCTTCTGCAGACTAAACAATCCCAGTTCCCTCAGCCTCTCCTCATAACTCATGTGCTCCATCCCCCTAATCATTTTTGTTGCCCTCCGCTGTACTCTTTCCAATTTTTCCACATCCTTCTTGTTGTGTGGGGCCCAAAACTGGACACAGTACTCCAGGTGAGGCCTCACCAATGTCGAATAGAGGGGAACAATCACGTCCCTCGATCTGCTGGAAATGCCCCTTCTTATACAGCCCAAAATGCTGTTAGCCTTCTTGGCAACAAGGGCATACTGTTGACTCATATCCAGCTTCTCGTCCACGGTAACCCATAGGTCCTTTTCTGCAGAACTGCTGCCTAGCCACTCGGTCCCTAGTCTGTAACAATGAATGGGATTCTTCCGTCCTGGACTTGTCCTTGTTGAACCTCATCAGATTTCTTTTGGCCTAATCCTCTAATTTGTTTAGGTCCCTCTGTATCCAATCCCTACCCTCCAGCATATCTACCACTCCTCCCAGTTTAGTGTCATCTGCAAACTTGTTGAGAGTGCAGTCCACGCCATTCTCCAGATCATTAATGAAGATATTGAACAAAACCAGCCCCAGGACTGACCCTTGGGGCACTCCGCTTGAAACCGGCTGCCAACTAGACATGGAGTCATTGATCACTACCCGTTGAGCCCGACGATCTAGCCAGCTTTCTATCCACCTTATCCAGCCCATACTTCTTTAACTTGCTGGCAAGAATATTGTGGGAGACCATACTTCTTTAACTTGCTGGCAAGAATACTGTGGGAGACCGTATCAAAAGCTTTGCTAAAGTCAAGGAATAACACATCCACTGCTTTCCCCTCATCCACAGAGCCAGATATCTCCTCATAGAAGGCAATTAGGTTAGTCAGGCATGACTTGCCCTTGGTGAATCCATGCTGCCTGTTCCTGATCACTTTCCTCTCTTCTAAGTGCTTCAGAATTGATTCCTTGAGGACCTGCTCCATGATTTTTCCAGGGACTGAGGTGAGGCTGGCTGGCCTGTAGTTCCCCGGATCCTCCTTCTTCCCTTTTTTAAAGATGGGCACTACGTTAGCCTTTTTCCGGTCATCCGGGACCTCCCCCGATTGCCATGAGTTTTCAAAGATAATGGCCAATGGCTCTGCAATCACATCCGCCAACTCCTTTAGCACCCGCAGATGCAGCGCATCCGGCCCCATGGACTTGTGCTCGTCCAGTTTTTCTAAATAGTCCCGAACCACTTCTTTCTCCACAGAGGGCTGGTCACCTTCTCCCCATACTTCTCCATTGTCTTTACTACAGAGTGTATGGCAGATCCACGAGTAATGCTTTAGAGGTCGTGTGAACAAGTGACATAGTGTTACATGCCCAGCTCTGCATGCATTCCCACTTCTTTTTTTCAGAGCCCCATATGCATGGGTAAGCAGTGGTGTAGCCCTCATCTCGCTTGCCTCTGCATCAGCCAGCAGAGCTAGGCAAGCACTGGGGCAGCAGAATGGGACGGGGTGCACACTGGTTAAAATGTTGTTGCTGCTGTGGGAGGTAAGAGACAATACAGTGACCATGAGCACAATGCCTCAAGGAGCAGCTGCAAGTACTTCAATCCCCTCACTCCAAATGTGACAAGGGGCTTAGAGCTCCATTTCAGTCTTTAACAGGTAAAAATGTTTGTCATTTAAGTCAAGATCTACCACCCTATGTTCACAATAAGGTTTTAATGTCTTATTCTTTGACTTGTACTTGGATTTGATTGTCTCACCTCTTTCTACACCATCTCTCTACTGCCCTGGCCATTTCTCTCTGCTGCTGCCCTGATCTCTTTGATCTGTTTTCTTGATTTCCACTCATTTCTTTCTTCTTGCTTGATTACTATTAGGACATGTCTAATCTTCCCAATAAACAAATTATTCTGAAAGGTGGATATATCAAAGTGTATACTAGGTACCCAACATTAAAATAAGTCTTTTTTTTTTATGTTGGGCACATCATATCTGGAAATAAAATAATTTATCTGAAACTTAGGTTTACCAACTAGATTCTGTTTGTCATGGATGGAATACCATAGAAAGGAAATGATCAACAGAATTGATATGTAGCTTTCCACAGCAGCATCCATTTTTACACAGGAAATGCTTGATTTGTTGAGAAGCAACTAAAGTTCTTGAGTGGAAAATTTGGAGCCAGTTTGAAGTCTTTAATTCCAAATTCTTTTAAGGAAAGTCTGTTGTTATTATTATTTATTTATTAAATTCATATATCTTCAAAATAACTTAGAGAAATATTCTGCTTCTTGCTGGAGCACTCTGCAGGTCACTGATATTTATATTAGAAGCTTAACACAATATTTGGTTTCTCTTGCACTATATTTCTGGCACAAAGAACTGGTTAAAAAATTGAAAGTGGAAAGCAGCTTGGGTTACAGTGATCATGAAATGATGAAGTCCATGATTCTAAAGAATGGTAGTAGGGAAAACAGCACAATAAAGAAAATGGATGTCAAGAAGGCAGACTTTAGCAAACTTAGGGAGCTGGTAGGTAAGATCCCCTTGGGAAGCAAGTCTAAAGGGGAAAACAGTTCAAAAGAGTTGGCAGTTTCTTCAAAGAGACATTTTTAAGGGCACAAGAACAAATTATCCCACTGCGTAGGAAAGGTAGGAATTATGGCAAGAGACCACGCTGGCTAACCAGTTTCAGTGATCTGAAACTCAAAAAAAAAAAAAAAAAAAACCCTACAAAATGTGGAAATAGATCAAATTACAAAAGATGAATATAAACAAATAATACAAGTATATAGGGACAAAATTAGAAAAGCCAAGTCACAAAATGAGATTAAACTAGCTAGAGACATAAAGGGTAACAAGAAAACATTCTACAAATACATTAGAAGCCTGAGCAAGACCACAAATAGGGTAGGCCCGTTATTCAATTAGGGAGGAAATCCAATAACAGAAAATGTGGAAGTGGCAGAAGTGGTAAATGACATTTTTGTTTCAGTTTTCACCAAAAAGTTTAGTAGCAATTGGACATCTAACATAGAGAATGCCAGTGAAAATTAGCTACGATTAGAGGGGAAAGAACAAGTTAAAAATTATTTAGACAAGTTAGTTGTTTTCAAGTCACCAGGGCCTTATATAATACATTCTAGAATACTAAAGGAGCTGACTGAGGAGATATCTGAGCAATTAGCGCTTATCTTCGAAAACTCTTGGAAGATAGGAGAGATTCCTGAAGAGTGGCAGAAGTCAAATATAGTGCCAGTCTATAAAAAGGGGAATGAGAACAACCCAGGTAATTACAGACCAGTGAGCTTACCTTCAGTACATGGAAAGATAATGGAGCAAATAATTAAATTATCAATTTGCAAATACCTAGAAGATAATAAGCTGCTAAGAAACAGTCAGCATAGATTTGTCAAGAACAAATCATGCCAAACCTACCTAGCAACTTTCTTTGATAGCCTTGTGTGTAGGGGGAAGCGAGAGGTGTGGTATATCTTGACTTTAGTAAGGCTTTTGATACTGTCTTGCATGACCTTCTCATAAACAAATTAGGAAAATACAATCTAGATGGAGCTACTATAAGGTGGGTGCATAACTGGTTGGAAAAATGTTCCCAGAGAGTAGTTATTATTTAGAGCTGGCTGGAGAATGACAATTCCATTTCCCAACAACTTTTGAAGATCACAAAAAGAAATGAATTCCACATAGGACCAAAAATAATCTGATTCATCTCTTTTTTTTTCTCTCTCTCTCTCTCGCACCCCCCCATATCTATCTATATATTTTAAGTTACCAGAGAGTTCATCCTGGACTTCAGAAACCTTCCTGTCAAAAACTTGGTCAAATTTTATATACATCCATGAAACGTTTCAGCTTTGATGAAACTGTGCATTTCAATGAAAGTACATCTAGTAGAAAATATTCAGCTAGTTCTATACATAATGATGTGGACTTCTCACAAGTGCCAAGCAAAGCTCTATGAGGAGTCTTTGCAATCAACTTATTTGTTTTGTTTTGTTAGAGTGGTCAGGACAAGATAAGAAATCACCAAAATATTTTCTGCAGTAATGAGTGATTGTCTTCATTCAAGTTCGAAATAACTTCTCAATCCATGCTGAATAAGTAGAAGATTCTGCCTTGTATCTCAGGATTACTTTTTTTACTCAAGCTAGAGCACACCTTTCTCAATTAGACTTGGCAGGGGAGCTTCCTCCTCTAGGCCTATACCCCACAGCTTAATAGATGGGTTGATAAAACACCTATAACCTTTACTCAGCATGTTGTATATGCATTTTCAGAGAGGGTAATCTTCTTGCATGACCAGAGAATATGAAAGAGATTTTCAAGTGGTTTACATCTAAAGCATTAAAGTTGATTGACAATCATTAAGTTTTCTTTTTACAATCTCCAAGTTATTTGGCAATATTTTTTTCAAATGTTATCTTATATACAATAAAGAACAAGTGATTGGGAAAATTTTAATTACATTATAGTTGCTTAGTAGAGGTCAGGAACTATTTCTGTCTCCCACTTGCCTTTGGATTTGGAGAACACTTATAGGTTGTGCTATTTAGTCAGCTATAATTGCCACCAAAGTAGGGTTGTGAGAATTTCCAATTAGGATACATTATTTAATGTGGTGATGAGTTAAGGATTTACTT
This sequence comes from Trachemys scripta elegans, assembly GCF_013100865.1. Classification (NCBI taxonomy): domain Eukaryota; kingdom Metazoa; phylum Chordata; order Testudines; family Emydidae; genus Trachemys; species Trachemys scripta. The sequence goes on along the minus strand of NC_048298.1, from coordinate 241,977,954 downwards.
TACCAAGTACCATCAAATTTTACCAGTTAATGAAAAAGACATAGAAGATACTTGTTTTGGTTTAATAGTGTAGAAACAAAGAGTTCCATTCTGGTTTCCCATAATACTTGCAGTACTTATCCTGCTTCCCTTTGTAAATTTTCCAACTTCAAAACTAAGCCACAAACATCTCCTAGCAGTAGAAGTGGACAGCTAGTCTGATTCAGTAAAAATGTGTGGGCAATAGACAGTTTATTTGTTCTGAACTTTAAGTGGTCATTATTAAAGATTATAGACGGTGCAAACTTGTTATCTACCAGGAGACTCAGAGAAGATACACTTCAGTTGGCCTTGTCTATACTATTGCGGTAAATTGACATAAATTACGCTACTCCAGTTACATGAGTAATGTAACCAAAGTTGATGTAGCTTAAGTCAACTCACTGTGGTGTCTACACCTCACTGTGTTGATAGGAGATGCTCTCCCATCGACTTCTCTTACTCTTGTTGGGGAGCTGGAGTACCAGAGTTGACCTGAGAGTTTCACTAGACCTGCTAAATTGACACCACTGCATCGATTCCAGGAGTGCCAATCTACTGGTAAGTGTAGAGATGGCCTAAGACTGAGACATCTGCTCTTGGATATTTGATGAAACAGAATAGCTCAATTGTACTATTCATGTGGCCCTTGAGTGTCACCTGTATAGAAATGGGCACTCTCATAATGAAGAGGCACACGATGGAACCAGATAGAAGCATGTAAATAATAAAAGAATAAGGTTGATGAAAAGAAGCACCATAGTTAATGTTCAATGGCTTAGGCAAAAGTGAAGCAAATCAATAGAGCTTAAAGGTGTTTATGTAGTATTTACTGTATGGATAATTTTCATCATGTTAGTTTCTCATATTACTGTTACATTTCCTTCTAAGTTTGATGCAGATGTTTGTATAATGTGTGCTCTTACATGGTCTGTCATTTCTGTGTACTTTACTAGAAAATATGTTACTGTTTATTGTATTTGATATGGCACTCAGTAAGAGAGGCTGGGTTAGCAGAATTTGTTTAGTATAATTTAGTTTTAGTGTATTTCAATTTTAGCTGTTTGAATTATTACATTAATCTGTCAAATTGCACTCTGAAACTTTTCAATTAGTATTTTCCCTACACTCTTTGTAAGAGACATATTGGGATGGTCTAAGTTATGCTGGCATGAGTATGGAAAACCATTGTCAGTATAAGGGAACTGAAAATTAAAGTTGGACAATTTTTTTTTTGGAGAATAGAAAATTTGCCTAAAAATGCAGTTTTGAGCTGTCCGAAAATATTTGGGATTTGAGTAGAATTCAACAATTAGTTTGGGCCAAATAAAAATTTAGGAAAAAACTTTGAAAAAGTCAAAACTCTTTGTTTTGACATTTTCTAAATTACCCAATTTGATGTTTTGTTTCTAAATGAATCATTTTTGTTCGACCCAAACTCTTTTTTTTTTTCTTCCAGTTTTTCATGTCGGTAACAAAAACTGAAAACAAATCAGTTTCAGTTTTAAACAAACTGATTTTTAACCTGGGTTAATTATTTGCTCAGGTATAGTGCCATCAGCTCACTTGCAGCTCCCCACCTCCTCTCTCTCATGTTTCCACTTTCAATGCTTACTAGAATCACCTAAGGAGTCAGAATTTACTCTTTCTCTGTGCTTAGTGTGTCTACCAATTGAATGCATCTACAGAAATCTGAGCTTGCTTCTTGATATGTAGCCAATTGAACTTACTTTCCTTTTTGATTTCGGTAGCAGAATCCACTTTCATAAGTTCCGGTCTGAGGATCTGAATGACACGTTTCTACTTTCAGTGTCTTACCATTGAAAATTGAACTGTTTCTGTAGTATGCTGCAAGGTATTGATCAGTAAAGTTCACATTGCAAAGTATTGTTTTCCTCTAATAACCTCCTGTGTTCTGTGGAAATGTGGAAAGCCTTCACAGAATAGCATGTGGGGTTTTTATGATTGACTCAAGTATTGTACATCAGACATTTTCAAGATGTGACTAAGATGTTCCCACCTGCCAACTCAAATTACATTGTCTAGTAATTTTTCTGCATAGTCAGTCACTCTTGATGTATTCCATTTGTGTAATGCTTTTCAGAAGAATTGCATGTGATTAAAAGGAAAGACAGGAAGTATGGCAAGAGACCACCATGGCTTAACCAGGAGATCTTCAATGATCTGAAACTCAAAAAGGAGTTCTATAAAAAGTGTGGAAACTAGGTCAAATTACAAAGTATTAATATAAATAAATAACACAAGTATGTAGGAGAAAAATTAGAAAGGCCAAGGCACAAAACGAGATAAAACTAGCTAGAGACATTAAGGGTAACAAGAAAATACAAATACATTAGAAGCAAGAGGAAGACCAAGGATAGGGTAGGCCTGTTATTCAATGATGTGGGAAAAACAATAACAGAAAATGTGGAAATTGCACAGGTGCTTAATGACTTCTTTGTTTCAGTTTTCACCAAGATGGTTGGTGGTGATTGGACATCTAACATAGTCAATGCCAGTGAAAATGAGGTAGGATCAAAGGCTAAAATAGGGAAAAAACAAGTTCAAAATTACTTAGACAAATTAGATGTCTTCAAGTCACCGGGGCCTGATGAAATGCAGCCTAGAATACTCAAGGAGCTAAGGAGATATCTACATAAGAACCGCCATACTGGGTCAGACCAAAGGTCCATCTAATATAGCATCCTATCTTCCGACAGTGGCCAATGCCAGGTGCCCCAGAGGGAATGAACAGAACAGATAATCATCAAGTGATCCATCCTCTGTCACCCATTCCCAGCTTTTGGCAAACAGAGACTAGGGACATCCTCTCTGCCGATCCTGGCTAATAGCTATGGCTGGACCTATCCTCCATGAATTTATTTAGTTCTTTTTTGAACCCTGTTATAGTCTTGGCCTTCACAACATCCTCTGGCAAGGAATTCCACAGGTTGACTGTGCGTTGTGTGAAAAAATACTTCCTTTTGTTTGTTTTAAACCTGCTGCCTATTGATTACATTTGGTGGCCCCTAGTTCTTGTGTTCTGAGAAGGAGTAAATAACGCTTCCTTATTTACTTTCTCCATATCAGTCATGATTTTATAGACCTCTAGCATATCCCCTCTTAGTCGTCTCTTTTCCAAGTTTTATTAATCTCTCCTCATATGGCAGCTGTTCCATACCCCTAATCATTTTTGTTGCCCTTTTCTGAACCTTTTCCAAGTCCAATATATCTTTTTTGTAATGGGGGGACCACATCTGTGTGCAGTATTCAAAATGTGGGCATACCATGGATTTATATAGAGGTAATAGGATATTTTCTGTCTTATTTTCTATCCCTTTCTTAATGATTCCTAACATTCTGTTTGCTTTTTTTTGACTGCCGCTGCACATTGAGTGGATATTTTCAGAGAACTATCCACAATGACTCTAAGATATCTTTCTTGACTGGTAACAGCTAATTTAGACCCATCATTTTATATGTATAGTTGGGATTATGTTTTCCAATGTTCATTACTTTGCATTGATCAACATTGAATTTCATCTGCCATTTTGTTGCCCAGTCACCCCGTTTTGAGTGGTCCAGTTTAAAAACTGTTCTACAATCTTTTTAATTTTAAGTGCCAACAATCTGGTTTCATTTTAGTTTAGGTGGAGCCCATCCCTTTCCCAATAGTTTCCCCAGTTCCTAATAAATCTAAACCCCTCCTCCCTATACCATTGTCTCATCCATGCATTGAGACCCTGCATTTCTGCCTGTCTAACTGGCCCTGCATGTGGAACTGGAAGCATTTCAGAGAATGAGCCATTAGCGATTATCTTTGGAAAGTCATGGAAGACGGGAGAGATTCCAGAAGACTGGAAATGGGCAAATATAGTGCCAATTTATAAAAATGGAAATAAGGACAACCCGGGGAATTACAGTCCAGTCAGCTTAATTTATGTACTCAGAGAGATAATGGAACAAAGAATAAAGCAATCAATTTTCAAATATCTAGAATATAATAAGGTGATAAGTAACAGCATGGATTTGTCAAGTACAAATCATGTCAAACCAACCTAATAGCTTTCTTAACAGGGGAACAAGCCTTGTGGATGGGAGGGAAGCAGTAGATGTGGTATATCTTTATTTTAGTAAAACTTTTGATACTGTCTCGCATGACCTTCTCATAAACAAACTAGGGGAATGCAACCTAGATGGAGCTACTATAAGGTGAGTGCAAAACTGGTTGGAAAACAGTTCCCAAGTAGTTATCAGTGGTTCAGTCATGCTGGAAGGACATAACAAGTGGGGTCCTTCAGGGATCAGTTCTGGGTCTGGTTCTGTTCAAGATCTTCATCAATGATTTAGATAATGGCATACAGAATACACTTATAAAGTTTGCAGATGATACCGAACTGGGAGGGGTTGCAAGTGCTTTGGAGGATAGAATCAGGGCCGCCCAGAGAATTCAGGGGGCCTGAGGCTAAGCAATTTCGGGGGCCCCTTCCATAAAAAAAAGTTGCAATACTCTAGTAACATGTATTTGGAAATGTAAACAATAACCAGTGAAATACATTCAAAAATTATTTTTTAATAATTTGAAAATACACAAAATACATTATTTAAAAACATTAAATGCTTTGTGATATGTATACATTTGCAGTTACATAATGGGCTGTTGCTGGGTGATGGTGATGGTTGGTGCCAATGGGCTGTCGCTGCCTGGGGGTGGCTCTACTGTTGCCCAGGGCTGGGTGGGGAGCTGGGCTCTGGGTTGGGGGGGCTCAGCTCACAGGGGCTGGGCTCAGAGCTGGGAGTCAGGGCTGTGGGGAGATGGGGTTGGGGGGTGCCCAGCTCAGAGGGGCTGGGCTCAGAGCTGGGGGGGTCAGGGCTGGGGGAGGGTGGGGTTGGGGGTGCCCGGCTCAGAGGGGCTTACCATGCTGCTTACTCCCGCCTCCCCCCTCTCCCGGAGCTTCAGCGCCCTGGACAGCGCTGCAGCGGCGTGGCTCCACGGGACCTGAGCTCCTGCCCCTCGGCTCAGAGCTCGGAGCCCCCTTACCAGGAGGCTCCGAGTGGGAGGCGCTCAGGCCACGTGGCTGCAGCACTGTCCAGGGCCACTCCTGGACGTGGCATGCTGAGATGGGCGGGAGCTTCCGACATTCTCATGGGGGCCCTTGCGTGGCCCAGGGCCTGGGGCAAATTGCGCCACTTGCCCCCCACCTCTGCGCGGCCCTGGATAGAATTATAATTCAAAAAGATCTGGACAAACTGGAGAAATGGTCTGAAGTAAATAGGATGAAATTCAATGAGGACAAATGCAAAGTACTCCACTTAGAAAGAACAATGAGTTGCATGTATACAAAATGGGAAATGACTGCCTAGGAAGGAGTACTGCAGAAAGGGATCTGGGGGTCATAGTGGACCACAAGCTATATATGAGTCAACCGTGTAATTTTGTTGCAAAAATGTGAACATCATTCTGGGATGTATTAGCAGGAGTGTTGTAAGCAAGACACGAGAAGTAATTCTTCTGCTCTAATCCACGCTGATTAGGCCTCAACTGGAGTATTGTGTCCACTTCAGGGCACCACATTTCAGGAAAGATGTGGCCAAATTTCAGGAAAGTCCAGAGAAGAGCAACAAAAATGTTTAAAGGTTTAGAAAACATGACCATTGAAAAAACTGGCTTTGTTTTCAAGGTCATAAAAGGTTCTTACAAGGAAGAAGGAGAAAAAAACGTTCTTCTTAACCTCTGAGGATAGGACAAGAAGCAATGGGCTTAAATTGCAGCAAGGGAGGTTTAGGTTGGACATTAGGAAAAACTTCCTAACAGTCAGGGTGGTTAAGCAGTGGAATGAATTGCCTAGGGAGGTTGTGGAATCTCCATCACTGGAGATATTTTAAGAGCAGGTTAGACAAACACTTGTCAGGGATGGTCTAGTTAATACTTAGTCCTCCTGCCTTGGGTGCCGGGGACTGGACTAGATCACCTCTCAAGATCCCTTCCACTCCTATGATTCTATAATCTTGAACTAATGGCAAGTTATTTTAACTAATTACCTTTTTAAAAAAAATATTATTGTGCAAAATTAAATGGTGTCTGGTCATGAATGTGTTCATGGCACAAATTTTTGTCATAATGAGGATTCAGATACTCTGTTAAACAAAAGATAGTTTTTTTATGTTATAGATGTCTCTTAAAGTAATGTTAAGATTTTTCTGGAAGAAGGATTCTGTACCTAGAATTAGAATTCTGAAACTGAAGGATAATAGATTATATAAATTTATATAAAAAAGTATCTTTTTCTAAATTTATTGCTTGTTTGTGTAATTCAGTCTTCTAGTTTCAGTTTTAAGTGTTTGATAAAAAGTTGTGAAATTGATTAATTTTTAGAAATATAACTTTAAAAATAGATGGTTGCATTTAAGACTTTTATTTTGTATTATTCTGTATTTGGATATGCACTCAATTATAAAATTGATTTTTTGTTTGTTTTGGATTTTTTTATTATTTATTTTTTTTTTGGTCATGCTACACAGCTTCACTGATTGCAAGCAGATTGCATTAGTATTAGGTTTTAAAGTACAAAAGCTGTTCTGAAATGTCCATTATTTGGAGTCTTTTTGCTGATCTTAATGGTAAATCATGTACTTTCAAGACTGAACTACATATTTTAGTCATTTAAAAAAAACCATAATTGATTGATTGGAACTATTTTTACATCCTTTATTCCTGGGTGACACCATTTCTAGCCAAAATAACCATGTGACTAAGGTCTAATCTGAAAAGAGACTGGATGCATTCAGTCTTTAATCTTTCCTCATAATTCAGTTCTTCCAACCCTCGGTTTTCTTAGTTATGACTATTTCCCACTTAATTTGAATAAAATACTTCAAGAAACACTCTTCCATGAAGTAATCGAATATGTATTCTTCCACAGGCTGATATCTCTAAAAAATGTCCGATCAAAAAAATGACATCTCAACTATTTTTCAGTTGAAATTTGGCTTCTCAGCTAGACAATTTTTTTTTTGCAAAATGTGTGTGCTTTCTGAAGAAAATATTCTGGGGGTTTTGTTTCTTTGTTTGTTGTCAAAAAGCTGTATACTTGAAACGAAGTTTTCCATTTTCTGCCAAAACCCAAACATTTTCAGCTGGAAACAAACACATTTTGATGCATTGCTCTGTCGGAATTACAGTTTGGCTGCCTCATGTCCCCATTCTCCTATATTGATTGGGCTTTCCAGCCAGGCTTCATCTCCCATTATGCACTATGGCCATTGGAGTCCCCTGATGCACTACCTTCCCTCACGGTGGTGTTTTATGTAAATGTGATGTAATTCCATTTTAATAAGTGGAATTACTTGAGATTTACACCAGTATATCAGAGTACTGGTAAAATTTGGACTAATATGTAGAATTCACAATAATCAGTATAAACAGAGAACTGTTTCTTCTCAATTTAGTACTAATAGTAGTTACAATGTACATTTCCCCAGTGCCTTCCTAATCTCTGGTTTAACAAGAGATCACACATTGTACATCAACATTTCATCAAGTTTTATATTAGACACAGAGTAAAGTCTGTATTGATGAATTATTTTGTAAATTTCTATTACTTATTTTTCCTTCTTTTTACAACAGCTGTGTGTGAACATGATCAATGAGAAGATACACTGGTATATCAATGAAGTGCTTTTTCTACAAGAGCAAGCAGAATGTGTACAGGAAGGAGTTACTATGGAAACAACATATTCTCCTGGTAACCATACAGAAGCCTTGGATTTTTTCTTTCAGGTAGTTTTCAAACCCATTTATACACCATTTATATTTATACACATGGTCTCTGTTTTAGGCTAATAAAAATCCAGACTAGCAGTTTCTGATTTAGGTGTCTCTAGAGAAGGTGACAGGAGCAAAAAGTTCATAGAAGGAGGCCTCCATAACTGCCCTGTGCACCAGTATGGGGTAAAGGGTTTGGCAGAGGTCAACTGCCTTTACTGATCCACTGGCCCCACACGTAGGGTCTGTATACAGTCCCTAGATGCTACTACAGATTTCTGACTCCTGTTGTGACCATGGAGATTTCTTCTATCCTTGGAACTGATTTCTGGAGTATGATTTCTATGAAATAGCATAATCCCTTGCTGTTTTTTTAAGAGATTAGTGATCACAATTTTAGAGTAAATCAAATATGAATTTTTGCATTTTTTGACTATCTCTTGTGCTTAGCAGACTTTAACCGAAAGATTTTTTCTACAGCGATACACAATTCTGTTTAATAAACAAGACATTTACTGTAAATGGAAGAATAGTATTCTGCCAATGAGTAAAAACAGAGAAATCTAAGATCATCCATTTTTCATTTCAGAAACCATCAGGTTTTTTGGCCATGCTGGATGAAGAAAGCCAATCCATTTGGTCAATAGAACAGAATCTTTCTAAACGCCTTCAGTCGTACCTGGAAACCTCAGACACAAATGCAGTATATTCTTCCATGAAAGATGGAAATGGCAATGTTGCACCAAAGGATCAGAGTCCCACCTTCACTGTTATGCATTATGCTGGAAGGGTAAGTGAGTGGAGGGAAGTGAGTAATGAATCATATATGGCTAAGGAAAAGAGCAGTAAGGACAAAAGAGATTCCTCAAAGCTTCTGAACTAACAACTTCTGACAGCTAACAGAAAAACTGATTTGTTTATAATGGACTCAGCTCTATCTGACAATACACTGTTAGAAAGAATCTAATATCTCAAAATTCATAGTTTATACTCCTTTACATAGGTGCCGACTATGTAGGTACTCCAGGGCTGGAGTACCATGGAAAAAAAATAGTGGGTGCTCAGGACCCATCGAGAGCACCCTAATCAGCTCCTCCCCCTCTCCCCAGCATCTCCCGCCCACTGGTGGGCCCCACTGATCAGCTCCTTCCCTTCCCTCGCAGCGCCTCCTGCCCTTCATGATCAGCTTTTCAGTGGTGTGCAGGAGGTGGGGTGGGGGAGGAGCGAGGGTGGGGCACACTGGGGGAGGGGATGGAATGGGGCAGGATGAGGTGGGGTGGGGTGAGGTGGGGTAGGGGGTTGGGGTAAGAGATGGAGTGGGGGCGGGGCCTCAGATGGAGCAAGGGTTGAGCCACTTAGAAAGACGGTGCCTCTGCTCCTTTTTTTTTCTCTTGATCCTTAATACGACAAGGTACAAGGTGATTGGTAGGGCTACTATGAGAATTTCTTGGCCTAGGAAAGGTTTTGAAAATCCTTATCATGTTGCAGAGATCTGGTTAAAAAAAAATGATTATTTTTGTGAAAATGTACACCAAAATATTGTGCTTTTTTGAAATTTCACTCCAGATGGTCAAAAAACAGGGTGAATTTTTGGCAACTTTTGTGAAAAATACATCACATTTTTTCCAACAAAAAATCATAATTTGGAAAATTTTGACTGGCTTTGAAATCCAGTACTCTTTCTTCCTCTTCGTACATTAATTCTCTTCCTTCATCTCTGTCTGCACACTGTTCCTCTGTCCTACCAATCAAAATCAGATTTTTTTTTAAAAAGTGCAGGCACCATTCTGAGAGTAGGACAATCACTTTTCTCTTTTTGCTGATATGGGAAATATATTTTATACTCCTTTATGTTTTCTCTTGGTATTTAATATGCCACAGTACAAGATGGTGATGGACAGGGCCAATATGAGAATTTCTTGGCCCAAAGGAAATTTCAAAAATCCTTCTTCAGGCTCATTCTGATATGCTGCTGATGTTCTGTGTTCTGAATGTAGTGTATAGAATCAATGGTTTAAACCCTACAGTCATTATCTAGTCAAAACTCCAAATGAAATCATCATGTAAGGATACAGAATAAGAATTGCAGGATTTGGTCCTTATGTCTAATTAGATTGGCCTTTTCTCTCTCTCTCTCCCTCTTGTGCCATTCATGCTGCGAACCCATCTGCTCATGAAACTCACATAACAGTTTTGTGGCTTGCAAGTTCAGGCCCTATGTTTAAAGATAGTCTTTATAAACTAAATTGGTGTGTGTAGATATATAAGCTTTATGTCCTACGTTCTATACGCCCTGTGTTATATCAGACACCTTGCCCTAGATTCTTTCCCTTTTGGACAAGGAGAAGACAGGAAAGGTAAGCTTGGTAAACAAGTTGATCAATGATGAAAACCTCAATTTCACTATAATTAGGCTAATTATACAAGCAGGGTTAACTGGGATATCTGATTATTGTACTTAATTACAAATGATGTTGAATAGATAATTGTTAGAACGTATACACTCTATTGCGCATGCACACGCGCGCACACACACACACACACACACATTCCCACCCGCCGCCCCCCAAGAGAAATGAAACTTTTCACCAAGAGTGCATAACACATAACTCTTCATCATGCCAGGTAGTTAGAGCAATATTCTCCTGCAGTACTGCTCAGTGTAGCAAACATATTGGGCTTAGATAGTGTGGTGATAGGTGCTGTATAACTACGATAGCTAGGTAGATTGCATGACACGATGTTCTATTGTAATGATAAAGATATGTCAAAATAGTGCTAGAATGCTACCGCGCCCCAGAACAATATGCAAGTTGGCATGAATGAGCAGCAGTGAAGCAGTTAAGGAATGAAAATTAAACTCATAACAAGAACAATAAGCACATTGAAAAAGCCACATGGGGGCTGGGGGAGGAAGGAACGTGCTTGTGGTATCCTCTTACAAAACACTCAATAGGACCATTAATTAAGATCAAAGCCTCAGGTACCTAGTTCCAAAACTTAGGACCTGAGTGGTAAATTGTATACCTTTCATTCATTTGTGTTTTATCCTTAGAATTTCATTTTATTAAAGAGACTTTTGGTTTGACCTTTCCCCAGTACTATTAATGATGTTTAATCTAAAGTATGAACAATGGGCCAGCACCTCTGCTGATGTAAATCCCCATAGCCCCATTAAAGTCAGTGCAGATACTCTGTACAATGGCTAAGGAGCTGGCCCAGTGTGTGCAAGACTTGACAAGCTGTTGATAGGATGCTGACTGAGGGTAAGAGGCTCTTGTCTTGCAAAGATAGAAAGATCCTTTTGAAATGTTAAAGCGTCCCTGTTTGAATGGTGGTTGAGCATTTTTCAAAAATACATTCGCATTTTTCATTTCTCCTGGGATCATTATGTCACTATCACAGAGTATCATTTCTTCAACAGAAGAATAGTTGTTTAATAAATAAGTACATAAAATGCAGATTTTCCCAAACCAACATAGCCTAATGGGTTCATTTAAAAAAACACCGCAGGAATTTTTAAGGGATTTTACTTTTGCTGATGCTGTTCTTAAGCTTGTGCTGTTACTACATTTTGTTAAGTGCTTTATGGTGCATCTTGATAGCAAATCAGACCTTTAAATATATCAGGTTGTATTGGCAATCCAAAATAAGATTTTCATACAAAAAGTATCAATATAGTTTGGCGGTATTTGGTAGCCATTGTTATACTCTTGTTCAATTAAATGTATTTGAAGTAAATGAAGTGTAAAGCAACACTTGGATGACTCATTGACTTTGAGATCCCAACATTTAAAACAAGGGGGCCTGATTCTGATTTCACTTATACCAATTTTACTCTGATGTAACTCCCTTAACTTCAGGGAAGTTTCTCATGATTGACATGAGTGTAAATGACAAGTGAATTAGGCTCAGAGGGTAGAAAATGAATGACCTGTACAAAGGCATTTGATAATTGAATATGGAGCTTTCAACCCTCTAAGGTTACCCATTTAAAGTCAGTCAGTTTTTCTAGAACCAGTGTGTGTTTGGTAGAAAGTTACAATGGATACGAGTCTTCTGTTAAACAGTAGAGGGCGGACAGCCTGATGACCTTAGGTAGCTCAAATTATTGTTGCCACATATTTCTTAGTCAGTGTGAAATGGCTTATTCACACTATGTGTGGTACAGAACAAACAAATCATGCTAGCACTTCACCCTGGCCCTCATAGGGAATCATTATGACCCAGGGCCCTATGTGGCAGGTGGTTTGGCAGTCCTGGTGCCAGAAATTCTGGGTTCTTTTCTTGGCTCATGTATTCACTGTATTTGTTGTGAGATTGTTCGGCTGATTTCAGTGAAGAAAACATTACCAGATGCTACATGGGTATTGACAGCTGTGCATCTGATATTGCAGAAAAAAGTGCAGTAGCAATCACCTATAATAATACAATATAAAATTACATTTGTTTATTTCTTTGATTTATGGGTGGGGGTGGGAGGGAAGCAAGGAGTGGGGAGGGAGAAGCAATACTATGTGAGAAAGATTTTGAGGGTGGGAGACTGGAAAGAGTGAGGCATTAGAGAGATTTAACAGAATGAGGCAGGTATCATGTGGAAAAAATAGAATGTGACCATATAATGAAAGACTGTACCATAATGGATATGCACAAGCGGGCAGAAGTAGGGTTTCATGGGTACATGCATTACTTTATCTCTGAGTTTAATTCTGCAACTGAACAGAACCATATCATCTTTACATATAATGTCTGTTTGTTCTAGGATGTTATTTAGCACTTAGCATCACAGAATGTAAGTACTTAAAGAAGCATAAACAGAACAATAAGATCTTTTTGGGGGAGTTTTGGTTTTGTTCTTTTGGAGCAGTGGGAGAGGAACATGACTTTGAGTGTTAGGATTTTTTTAAAAAAATCAATTCTGATGGCAGGATTTATCAAAAAGTTGTTTTATACCTTGATCTGAACACCACCAGGCTAGGGCTTAGTCTGATCTCTTCTGGAAAGGGGTTGCACAGCTGGGGTCTTGCTTCTGAGAATGCTTTGTTCCTAGGGTCTAATTCTCAGAGCCTGGGTGTATTCCGCTGCATTTTCCCTGTGGTGTGTAGTTTTCTTGAGGCATCATGGATGAAGACAGTCTCTGAAGTAGCTAAGTCCCATACTACACACTATAAATATGTATTGCTGAATCTAATACTGTTTTTTTATTTTATTTGATAAATGAATTTCACCATCTGATGGAATTGCACCAGTAAAGTGCAATATAGAATTTGGAGATACTTGGATTCAGAACATTGACATCCACATGTCTCTGGCTCCCACATGCCATCAGGGTTTCTCATGAATTATGTTACTGATCTGTTAGCATTGCTGATGGAAGTGATTTTTTTAGGACGAAAGGATAGTATTCCATTACTGAACATTTGCCAGGGCTCAAAATATCTCTTCTCTTATAAATGGTGTTAATGTACCAGTAAGTAAATCTGAAATATATCATCCTAGTACTATGCTAACAGCCACATCTTAAACCATCAGAGACATTTAATGTACTGATACTTGAGAGATTCTATCTGTATGTAATCCACGTTATCTGAACAATTTGTCATTATAACTCAAGCTTTATGCAGCCTAAATTTACGAACACATTAACAAATTTGATAGACCCCTTGACATTACATACCTTGCCACAGTTTTGACCTACAGAATTGTAATAAACTGATCAGACCAAAAGACCGGCTTCTTTGCTCTTTAAAGCTGTTTACATAATGTCCTTTAAGTGCAGATCAATGTCCGTTCAATTTCCCAACTATGTATGTGTCAAAAATACCTCTCTCAACTGTCAACTCACCTTCACCAATGGGAGCCTTGTGTGAGACAGTTTTACAGCCCAGGCAGACTCTGAAACTGAACCTTTAAATCAAAAGACCAAATAGAGGGATTAATCAATAGGGAAGCTTTTATTTTCTTTATTTTTTCCCCAGGCTGAATCCCCAGACAGAACAATCAAATCAGTCTACTCTAAGTTATACCTGAGCCACTAAAGGTTATTTGACAAAGATGTTCTCTTTCACAGAGAGAAGTTAGTTGTATTTTTTTTTTTTTTTTTTTTAAATCAGACCTGGTTTTGGAGGTTTATTTACAGGTCTTTCCCGCCTCTCCCACCCAAAAAAGAACCCCCAAAAAACCCCTAGCCAATTCTTGCTGCTAAATAGATGTGTGTCTTCATGGTCTATTATTTCTATCAGTGTGTTCGACTAAATCATATCAGAATATATGAAGAATGTTCACTTAACAAGGTTTGGGTTCTAGAAAGAAAACTAAAGAGATTGATAGGTTCAAGCTTGTAAGTGATCTCATTGTTTCATCAAAGACTTGATAGCTTCTTTTATCTACATCTTTATCTTTTGGCAGGAAAGTAATAAATAAAATACCAATGAGGGCCCAGTGTGTTGATATCTGCACTCAGTGTGTTCATTTAAATTATGCAAAATGATAAATGTCTTTTTTACCATTAACCGAATTTAAATGTTTTAACTGCAAATTAAGACCAGTGTCTACATCTTAAATGTCTTGCAGAGTTTCACGGTGAGATGCTTTATCAGCATGAAATGTTAAATTAATTTTACATAATGTGGATAACCCACCACAACAATGTAATACTATCAAAACAATGCAAAATATGCTTATTACACTTTATCTCATTATTAAAACAGCCAGGCATTACTTTTTAACTGATTTGAATGCAGATGCACTTTGAGCCAGATCAAAGTTCAAATCCTGATCATTCTTTTCCAATTATCTTTGGGGTTCAAGTTTGAGTCCATTAAAGGCCTGAGTCAGAAATTCAGATATGTACTTTCCCTATTTTTTTAAAGGGGCTAGTTCCCAGGTTCTGCTTTGGCTTATTATTGATTCGGTGGCACTAAAAATAGTGAAAACCTTTAAGGGTAGACTAACTGGGTTGTAGAAAATAAGGAACAAAAAACCCTCCCCTCTGAACTTCACCCACTTTAAGACATAAACTCAACCCAAACATTTATTTTTACTGAAACCATATGTCATGTGGTACTGTACATATGACTGTGTTTAATCTATATTATGTTAGCACCCAACGACCCCAAACATTACTTTAGGTGCTGTTCAAATACATAAGTAGATATAGTCTCTGCCCCAAAGAGCTTGAAATGAGATGCAACAAACAATTGTAATGAACAGCAGAAGGGGAGTGGGGAAGGTGGAAAGGTGTTATGAAGATAGGGGCATGCAGTTACATAGGTTAGCTATGTGCACATTTTGATGGTTCTGAATAATTTACAATTAAAAATATTAGCTGTGCTTGACAACAATTCAATGTAGCCATTTCTTGTAGGCACCACAGCAGAAGTTGATGCTGAGGAATGGATACGAAGGAGTGGACTAATTTTTGATTAGTCTAGGAAGCATATTGCATGCATAAGGAGTGTAGAAATTTGAAAGTGTAGAGATTTATGAGAGAAGTGGACAAATTGACATTCAAAGCTAGCAGCACTGTCCGAGTGGATGACTGAATGTACAAGGCTGGCAAAAAAGTAGAACATCTTTTTACTTATGAACTGAGCACATGTGAACTAGAATCACTATGAGATAGTACATATGAAGCCCCACAAGACCACTTTTACAGAATCACTCTTCAGTGAGTTGAAGCATTGACTTAATTCACCATGTCAGCAAGAAAAAGTGTGGGTGTATATATATACACAGCAATAAAAAACCTGCAGCAGCAAGTCTCAGAGCCCAGGTCAACTGACTCAGGCATGCAGGGTTAGCACTGTGGGGTTAAAAATAGCAGTGTACACATGCAGGCTTTGACTGGAGCCTGGGCTCTGAAGCCCGGCAAGTGAGGAGGGTCTCGGAGACCAGTCTCTTGCCTAAGCCCAAATGTCTACACTTATTTTTAGCCCTGCAGCGCAAGACCTGCAAGCCTGAGTTAGCAGACTGGGCTTTGAAACTTGGTATCACAGGGTTGTTTTTATATGTAGACGTACCCTGATAGTGAGCATAGTAATTTCATCATAAATAAGATTCCTAATTATTTTACATATCACAAGTAATATAAGAGATGTCTTATTAAAAAAAGAAATCCAGCATTTAGTACTGAATTATATCAGTACCCCAGGTTCCCAAATTTGTTCACTTCTGTGCAGACATATAAGGATAATTTATTATCGTCACCTGCTTTACATACTATAACCACTGATAGTAACTCTTCTTCTAATTTAGTTAAAGACTAACATTCTCAATTAAGAAATGATGTTATGGATTTGTAAAATAAGTGCTGTAAATTATTATTCATGGAGAAATATGGTGAAACATTTATTTTAAGAACACTAAAAGCATTTAATAGTCTATTTAAATTATACTAATAGTTTAGTAAATATGCTGCCTGTTAATAAGAGGTGTCATTAAAGAATTATATAATATTGCATCTGTCATAAAAAAAAGAAAAGAAATGGCATGCAGTTCTATTGTCAGACCTTTTCTATGACAGATATCATACTAAGTAATTGTCAAATGATGTAATTAACATAACGTGTTACATAGATCCAAGTCATATAATCTTTTTTCACGAGTAATACCGGTAGTCCTCGACTTTACAATGTTAAAGTTATGACGTTTATAAATTGTCATTGTGTTTCAACTTTACAACGTGGGTTTCGACTTTACAATGCTCGATCTGACATTGTTCCTATGGGAAATTCGAGTTACGATGTTTTCGACTTAAGACGTGATTTTCAGGAACCAATTGTGTTGTAAGTCCGAGGACTGCCTGTACAGCATTACATAATTGCCAAATGACCTAATTAAAGCAACTTATTTTACTGATCAGTATTACTAAGTGCCTAAGTACCATAAGAGCCTAAATTTCTTTGAATGACACTGGGACTGAAACTCTACATGTCTATGTAATATTAAAAATGGGACTTAAGCTTACATTAGGTGTCTTTCAAAATTGTACCCAAGGTGTATTATTAATGCAGGTCTTGTTTTCAGCCTTAGTCATGGTTTGCATCTATTTAAAATTGTTAGATATGAGAGAAATCATTTTAGCATTTTAACATACATATAATGTGAGATGAAATATTAAAACTGATGTTAATACAAAACTAAATTTGGAAATTTGAATACAGAAAATCAAGAGATTGAGAACCACTTTGGGTTCCATTTTCCCATCACCATGGACAACTGTGCTCCAGGAGCGATGGACCCATAAAGGAGGGAAGGTGGTGTTTGTATTACTATGTTACGCTTTGTTATGCTATTCAAGAATCTTATACTGTGGCTATCACTGTGGTGTCTGAGTGCCTTCCAGTAGTATATTAAGCAACATGACTGGAATCCATCACATGTGGGTCTTTCCTTTTTTTCTCTCTTCCTCTACTTGGGGGAATAATTGTGTGTGACTGGTTTTGTTTTAGTTGGGTTTTGTTTTTTGTCGGAGGTGGATGTCTGCAGTACTATGTGTTTTTCTTGTTGATCACTCAGTCAAAGTGCATTCTGTCCTTGGAATAAAAAGTGGGGAGGTTTATTGTGGTTCCTAGATCCCATAAGAGTTGCTCCTACAGTCTTGGGCAGGTCCCAAGAAGGCTCTGTCTCCTGCACAGGTAAACTTTTCCTATGCAGTAGACAACTTCATTGTGCCAGAGGAGTGAAACTGTTGTCTGGGGTCCCCACCCCAGCACTTCTAGTGGTGTTTTAGTTCCTTGGCCCATGGCCTTTGAATTCCTTGAAGAATAGGACCAGGATCTTGAATTTGATCTAGGTATCAATGGGGAGCCAGTGTAGTGACCAAAGGAAAGATTTGAAGTACTCAGGATAACTTCTGTTGCTGAGGAGAAACACTGCTGTATTAGTTGCAATATCTAAGGGCTGTGAGTTTCATGTCCAGGGAGATTTCATTTCTATAGACCATTTTATGAGGTAACAAATATGTGATAGAGGCCTGTTGTGCTGTTCCAAAATCCACCCTTTTACTGAAGGTTATCTTTACTCTGTACCTTTAAAAATGTGACATAAGTAAAAAGAGCCTGAAGAGAGACTGTGCTCATAATCAATTCTCTGTAGCGTCCCACCTATAAAGTGGAAATCATACTACAATGTCCTACCTCACAGTGCTGCTGTGAGGATTAACTAATGACTGCAAAGCACTTTGTAAACTTAAAATGGTGTAGTATGGATATAATCACTTGCACACGTTTTCTCTGTCCCTCCACCTAGCCTCAATGAGCTCATTGCCTAGTTGGTTCTGATGAGTCTAACCTTGTCTGGCTACCTAGCATGTCAACAAAATAACTCTGCATCTCCCCATGAGGTCTCAAAGCTACACAGGCACACACACACACTTACAATTACATACAAAAGTACAAAAGATCTTAACAATAGTGCTTTATTAAAATGGTTTCCTTCAAATGCAGCCTACGCGCTAGTCGTCAAGGGCATTTAACTCTATGGAAAGCTTGAAAGCATAGCAACAAGCCGGTTTTGATCTGTTGGGACACAAAGAGATGATAGATATCAGTCAAAATCCTAAATCTGAATAATTTTGAAGTGCATCTATCTCAAAATCAGTTTGACTTAATTTTAGCACACTTTGCAGAAACAGAATAAATAAGGCCAAACTAATTCTAGTTAAAATTACACTGCTCTGCAGCCAAAATGCTTCTGAAATAAATGTAGTCAAACTTTACTAATTCTGGGTCACTGAGAATGAAAATGATGCTTAAAATTGTTGATTGGCTCTAGTTTTCAAGATATGCTAATGGATCAATATATACGACCCTTGACTTGGGAATGGCGGAGGATAAGTGAGTTATAAAGGGAAGGGATCTCAATTTAAACCAGAAATGACTAAAATACATCTTTGACTGGATCTATGAATAAATCTGTGACTGGGTTTGGACAGTACTTGCTTTTTAGGTAAAACAATGAATGATGCAATCTGAAGCTGGTATTGCGTCATACATGATATGAATTGCATCATGTTATTCCTAGAAGTCATGGATGAGGCAATCATAACGAAGCTTACATTACTCTGCTGAACAAATTGCCTATTATTAGCTCTAGAAATCATACAGTGTCATGCTCTCTTATTTGTCAGTGTTTGATTTTGCAAAGGAACACATTTCTGTGTAGCCAAAGTGAGCAGAGATGCCTCGTACTTGTGTGAACAGTGCAGATAACTTCTGTTATGTTTGTGGTGAAGTGACTTTTGCATCACAAAAGCGCAGTATAACCACTATGGTTAAGAAAGCCTATCACCTTTATTTTGGCTGCAAAATTGGAGATCAGGACAAGAGGTGGGCCCCACACATATGCTGCAACACTTGCGCAACAAATCTTGGCCAGTGGTTGAACAGGAAAAGGAAAAGGAAATCTATGCCTTTTGCAGTGCCAATGATTTGGAGAGAGCCAACAGATCATACCAGCAATTGTTACTTCTGCATGGTGCCTCCCAGTTGGGAAATTTGTGTCAAAGAAGAAAAAGTGGACTGTGCATTATCCAAACATTCCATCAGCTATACGCCCAGTACCCCACGGAAAAGGACTGATGGTTTCTGATGCACCAGAACCATTCTCACTTGAGTCAGACAAGGAAGAGGATGAAACTTCTGGTCCTGAAACATCAGTGTCACAGGACCCACATTTTCTCCCATCCTCCTCCTCTGAACCACACCTCATAACACAAGTTGAACTGAATGACCTTGTCAGGGACTTGGAACTACCCAAGAGTAAGGCAGAGCTGTTGGGCTCCAGATTACAGCAGTGGAATCTCCTGGCAGGTGATGTTAGGGTTTCCATGTTCCGTGACCGTCAAAAGGATCTTGTCCCATACTTCTTCATGGAAGGTGATCTTGTAGCCTGCAACAACATCGATGGTGTGTTGGCAGCCCTCAACATCGTTCATGATCCAGATGAGTGGAGACTGTTCATTGATTCATCGAAGACGAGTCTTAAAGCTGTTTTACTGCATAATGGCAATGTTTTGCCATGAATTCCAGTTGGTCATGCAGTCCATATGAAGGAAACCTATGACAACATGAAACAACTTTTGAGGTGCATAAACTATGACCAACATCAGTGGCAGCTTTGTGGCGATTTGAAGGTTGTTGCTCTCTTGCTTGGTCTGCAGACTGGATACACAAAGTACTGCTGTTTTCTCTGCGAATGGGATAGTCGTGCAAGAGATTCCCACTACATCAAGAAAGATTGGCCACTCCGACAGTCATTGGAGCCTGGGAGGAAAAGTGTTCAGCATCCACCACTTGTTGAATCAAGGAAGATATTGTTACCACCCTTACAGATCAAGCTGGGTCTGATGAAGAACTTTGTCAAGGCCATTGACAAAACACAAGCAACTTTCAAGTACCTTCGTGGAAAATTTCCAAGGTTAAGTGAAGCGAAGATAAAGGAAGGTGTCTTTGTTGGTCCTCAGATTCGTGAACTTCTTCGAGATGATGCATTTGACCATGCACTGCGTGGCAAGGAAAAGACGGCATGGAAAGCCTTCCAGTTAGCGGCAATAAATTTTCTCGGAAACAACAAGGCAGACAACTACAGGTTGTTGGTGGAAAACCTCCTCAAGGCATACAAAAGCCTTGGTTGCAACATGTCACTAAAGATACATTTTTTGCACTCTCATCTAGATTTTTTTCCTCCGAACTGCGGAGCAGTGAGCGACGAGCACGGCGAGCGATTTCACCAGGACATTGCAACAATGGAGAAACGCTATCAGGGCAAATGGAGCCCATCAATGCTTGCAGACTATTGTTGGACAGTGACAAGAGATGCTCCATTTAATGAATACAAGAGACAAGCCAAGAAGCGCCGAATAGACACTGAATAGGACTAAACTATGTACATAATAGTTTTTTGCCTTTTGTTTCATAATAAATTTTATTTATATAATCCTTTTGCTGATTTTTAAAGTGTTACATAAACAGGACAGGTGAAATATTATCATGTAAAGCAACCATAAACACATGAAAAGACCTAGGTTTACAATTTATGATTAAAACTCTACTATCTACACAATATACATAGACATAAAATGTAAAAACTTAAATATCTTAGAAACAATAGCCAATCAGTTGTTTCAATTGTCATATTTGAATTCAGCACCTCAAAATACATAATAAATAGCACATTTTATCTCTGAAGCAGACAACTTCTCAAAAATTGTAGACCAGTGTTATTGGTGAGATTGGGGGAAGGCTAGAAACAGGGCTTATCTGGTTGCAACCATAACTGTGCAGCTACAACTATAATTTTTACAGCAAAAGATTTTTAAATGCAGTTTTAAACATTACTAATTATGCTATTATATTTGACTGCAGGTGACTTACGAAATTGTTGGAGCTATTGAAAAAAATAAAGATTCACTTTCACAAAATCTCCTATTTGTAATGAAAAGTAAGTGCTTTTTTGTTGTTAGAATGTGCTACATCATGCCTTCACTTTCTAATCATTACCATAGTTTTATAAAATATGTCATCCACAACTTAATAATTGAAAGAAACTTTTCATTTTAAATACCAGAAATAATAATACTCTTACTATAGTATACATTGTGTACAAGTTATTTTGAAGCCCAATCAAAACTTTAATTTAAACAGGCTTTTAACAGCTGTACATGTAAAACATCTTTCTGTGACATTAAGGGTATGAATTTTGAAAAGATTTTTTCTAAAGACTAATGAAAACAACTAAGGTTTCTAAAGTTATACCAATTGTAGTGGGATTAATTTAATTACTAAAAATGACTCAAGAACTGCTACTAAAATGGCATTTTGTGGGTGTGCCTGTATTTTTCAGTAAATAGACACCTAATGTGTCTAGGTGAGGAAAAGGATTCTGTAAATTTGGTTCAGTGTGCCTATTCTATAATTGTATGTCTAGTAATAATTTTGTAGACATCTTTGTTTATTTATTAGTGAATTATAATTATATAGTTAGAAATTTCTTGTCATTTTATGTTTACCGTTGTCTTTGTATTTAAAAAGAAATCCACTTTCCTCAAGGAAACACGACAGTTTATTTTCTCGCAGATGTTATCTTTCTTTCCCTAAACCACTGCAGAGTATTTCAACTAAAATATTATCTATTATATTTTATGCCACAGAAATAGAGGTCTTCTGATGTAATATTTGCCTTCAGAATCAACACTGCTAGTAGAATATATTGACTTCCTAGCAATTATACAGTGAAATTAGCTAAACTCTCTGATAAAGTCATTGCTGCATTTCAAAGACAAGCAGTATTGACAAAAATATGAGCGTTTAATAATATTATGGATGAAGGAACAAATAAAGAATTGAACTTGAATATATTCCTATTTATTATAGTTTTAGCAATATTCTAGTTCTTTGTTGTTTGAACTTAATTTGTATTATACTATTCCAGGGGTAGGCAACCTATGGCACGCGTGCCGAAGGCGGCACGCGAGCTGATTTTCAATGGCACTCACACTGCCCGGGTCCTGGCCACTGGTCTGGGGGGCTCTGCATTTTAATTTAATTTTAAATGAAGCTTCTTAAACATTTTAAAAACCTTATTGAATTTTACATACAACAATAGTTTAGTTGTCTATTAGACTTATAGAAAGAGACCTTCTAAAAAGGTTAACATGTATTACTGGCACGCAAAACCTTAAATCAGAGTGAATAAATGAAGACTCGGCACACCACTTCTGAAAGGTTGCCGACCCTGTACTATTCCTTGCTGTATGATGATCTGCTATACAGTGAGTATAAGAAATGTATATAAACATACAGTGTATTCCAAAGGTAAAAGACAGAGAGCATTATTCCTTTCTATCATATAGCCTCTCCTTTTATTTTCATTACTACATTATGGATCCAGTTGAGGCAGTCCTTTATAAGGAAAAAGGGGAAATTGCCTTTGATATATAAACTCTTTGATATGGTGAATGTGAGTGTATATATAATTTAGAAGTCAAATATCAATAGATCCAACTAATTGAAGAGGACTAAACATAACATTTTCTAAAGCACATTCTTATTTTCAAAAGTGACTTAGGCATGTAGGAGTTTAAATCCCATTTAAATAAATCTGTTAGTCTTTAAGGTGCCACCAGACTCCTTGTTGTTTTTGTAGATACAGACTAACACAGCTACCCCAATACTTAAATCCCATTGACTTTCAATGAAACTTAGGCTCCGAAGGCCAGATTTACAAAGGTATTTAACCAGCTAAAGATGCAGACAGGTGCCTAGTGGGATTTCCACAGTTGCTTAAGTGAATTAAATGCCAACTCCCATTGATTTTCAATGAGTCTTAGGGCAGGTATTCACTAACCGCTGGATCGGCGGATAGAGATCGATCTATCGGGGATCGATTTATCGTGTCTCGTCTAGATGCGGATAAATCAATCCCTGAATGCTCTCCCTGTACTCCACCTGTACCCCTGTACTCCAGCTCACGAGAGGCGGAAGCGGAGTCGACGGGAGAATGGCAGTGGTTGACCTGCCGCTGTCCTCACGGCCAGGTAAGTCTACCTAAGATACACCGACTTCAGCTACGCTATTCACATAGCTGAAGTTGTCGATCTTAGATCAACACCCACTCCCCCAGTATAGACCAGAGCTTAGTCTCCCCCCACACACACACACTCTCTCTCTCTCTCCTAAGAGCCTAAGTCACTTTTGAAAATGGGATTTAGGCTCCTAAATCACTTTGAGGCTTTTGAAAATTTTACCCTGCGCCTAAAATAACAAACACACAGAAACAAAGACCTGTTAGCATAGACTGTGATTCTAATTTTGGGGGACATCTTGTTACTGCTTCTAATGATGGCACTGGACTTTTTTACTGGGGCTACTGGTCATCCCCTTGGATCCCACTTTGAATAGAGAGTAGTGGTGGTCTTACTGAGTCAAGGGAGTTGTTTTAGACTCTAGTTCTCCTTAAATATATGATTACTATTATGTTAATTATAGTAGTCTTTGCAACAAAAGGGAAGCTGATCCATTATCCTGTTAATTTACACAGTCTGTCACAAGTAAAGAGCAACCTGTAGAACTACTGCTTGTTATGCTAAATATTATGATTTTACTGTTACCTCATCTTTCCATTCCTCAATCCCACATCCTACTGCATGTCTGTCTATTTCATCCACACATTAGGTCTTGTCATAATCCTAGATTGTGAGTTCTTTGGGCAGCGACTACCTTTTTATTTATTTATTTTTTTCAATTTGTTTGTATTTCACATTCAACAATAGGCTCTTGATTGGGTCTCCAAGGTGCTCCTGTAAAGCAAATAGCACATGATAATAAATATAGGGACTCTATCACCATAGCATCTAAAAACAAGAATTTAAATAAATAAAAGCAATGAGGGATATTAATAAGAATTAGCTGTTAGTTTTTATTTTGGTATTCCACTATATATTTACATTCCAGTATAAACTATTCTCATGTCACTTTCTAAAATCTTAACCTAGATTTCTTGCAAAGCCCCTTCTTCTTCCTCCCCACCCACACACTGTTTTAAGAATTAATAATGCAATCATTTTCTAGCCTTCCATGTTAGTTCTACAGCCTGACCCATCATTTGTCCCATGGAAGGACAACTGAGCTTTTATTTTGAATTTTCAACCCTCAGTCAGCTCACAGATTAGTTCGGTGCTTAGTTTCCATTCCAAGCAAAGCCGTTACCAAGTCTACCCAGTTGACCTTTTCCTTACAGGAGAAATTTTAGAACATGAGTCTACTCAGCCTGTGACTAGCATAACACTCACCAGCAGACGTTCTCTAAAGTTCAGTTACCATTGTTTCTTTGTCATATTTTTTTCATGTCTTGTCATGCCGACCCCCTTTATGGAACATCCTACTCTTGCCTGCCAAACCAGTACCCTCTTGTTTAAATTCCCCTTGAAAACTCATCTCTTCTGTGCTATCCACAATAAGTGAGTCAAAAATGGATAGCAGCTTATTGCTCTTATTTGGTACACATATTAAAAACTACCCTGAAGCTCTATAATATGCACATGTTTAAAATGAACAACTGTGAAATCAGGTTGCTACAACTCTCTCTTCTCTTTCCCATCCCTTACTGTTTGTCACTCATCACAGGGTTAACTGCACCTTTGACACCCTCCCCCTCCTTGGTTTCCTCAAAGGCACGCACTTAAATGTTTCAGACCCTACCTGTCACCTCTCTTGGGTAGAAACCTGTGTCTTTCTGCCTCCAGGAATTTAGGCTTACAGTCACTCTGCTTCTCACAGTGATTTTCGCAGCAGATCTGACCAGGGTTCAGCACATATGGTTTGCTCTTTCTCCAGGGGTTGCAACAGTATACTCCAGCTACCCAGTCAGTCTTCACAAAGCATACTACATTTATTCTTGGGGTAAAAGCATCACAGAGAAAACACAAAAAACAAGAAATGGTCCTGCACACATGGTAAAAGTTTACCAGAGGCCACCCACCTCTAACATAGGTCTCTGGTAGGAGCCCATCTTTCAAAGTTCTCAATAGGTTTGCTCTTTGGATATCAAGTTTCAGAACAAGAACAATCTTGAACAGTTCAGTTGGTTCTTTATATAGTCTAGGCCTTTAATCTCTGGCCTCCTGTAACAGGCCCTTTTTCAGGGACCAAAGCTTCAGAAGCTGGGTTCTGGCATAACTGTTGTTGAGAAATTTTGCAGTAAGCATCACCCAGGGATTTTCCAGGAAACCAATTCAGCCAGGACCATGGAAACACTTACTGTCTAAAAAGTCCATGCGTTTCTGGCACATTTCAATATAATAATCTTTTCAAGATTGCATGCTTCCCAGGTCTCACATCTGTCACAACTCCCACTTGTTGTGTCATGTCAGATTATTTTTCTTTGTCTCAGATACAGTGTCTTTATCTGACTTTTGTGACGTGCCTAGCATACATCTGGATGCTACAAAATATCATACCATTTTTACAGCATATGTTCATTTTACAATATTTAAGTCATGTAGGTGCAAGCTACAGTAACTAAATAGGAGTCCAGAATATAGCAAAACATCCAAAATAATCATCACCCAAACACTGAAGTTTAGACAGACCTGTAACTCCGAATCCTAAACTTTATTTGGTGTTGCTTAGTGCCCCCACTCAGTTCAATTTAAGCATATTTTGACATAAGCACATTTAAAAACAATCACTGATGACTGACAGCTGGGATGACTGGGATAATTGAATGCTATTGGACTTGGATTAGAATAACTAACAATGCATAAATGCAAAACTTAATGGGCTGTTCATCTGAAATAGTTTATGCATCGTCTTGTTTAATACTATCTCCTGCTGTGTGTGTCCTGTTCCTTTCACTGTGTAGGTGATTTTCTCACCTGTATCTTATCTCTGTGCATTAATTTTCTTTTTCTTCCAGCTAGTGAAAATATAGTCATCAATCAGTTGTTCCAGTCTAAACTGACGCAGACAGGATCCCTTGTCCCTCCATATCATTCTCTTAAAATTAGAGGATCCAAAGCAGCCTTGCTCAATAAGAAAACATCAGTAGCCTACACAAGAGGAGAAGCAAAGAAATATATGGAGCTCAGTAAGGTAGGAGTTTGGAACTTTTTTCACCCTTGAACACTAGAGAAAAACCTTTCCTCATCGACTATAATGTCCAAGAAATCTGGGTATTTCAGAAAGCTCCATAAATTCCAGGCAACATTCTAAATTTTACTTGTTGAAATAATCAGGCACACCATTCTGATTGCAAAGCAACTGAGGAAACTATACAATATTATTGTTGATTGAAGGATCTCTGAAATCTGTCTTCCCTGGACAATATAGCAGTGAGTTCAATATTACAGCAACAAAATTATTATGTGGAACACTGGATGCTTCATCTATGTGGCTGTCATAATGAATGTAAAATAACTTAAGGGACAGTAAACTTAGAGGGATAAATTTATCTTCCTTAATCGGTTGGTATGCATCACGTAAGAGGTTTATGGTTTACAAGCAATAATTTTACGTTCATGCATATATGTGGTATATTGGTTAAACTCTCATTCTCTGCCTGATTGTTTATATCATAAAAATTAAAGATGAACAGAACAGTAGACAATGTTAAGTCAGAGTTGGAGGACAACTGTGTAGTGTAGGCCTTTGTATATATATAAATCTATTGAGCTGAAATTAAAATCCCTCAGTATCTGAATTGGTCTTCACTTCCATTATCTGATTTCAGCTAAAAGTAAAAACAAAAAAGGAAACCACAATTGGGAGTCTGTCCAGAACAATCTATTGTTCGATTGCAACATTGTCCCTTGCAGGACAACATTTTGTTTTCCTCACTGAATCAAAAAATTTTGTAAAGTTATTGCCATTTTATAGTAGTGAAATCAATGAAAACAAATTATGTTGAAGGGTTTAGTGGACCTAAAAACTTGGAGTATTACCTTTAAATAGAAGTCACATAATTGCTAAATCCAAGTTTGAAGCTATCATGGAATATTACCTCTTTCTAGAAAAGCAGAGGGAGGAAGCAAAGCTGTGGGTGTAACACCACAGACTGGGAGTTAAGCAACCAGAATTTTGTTCCTGGCTTTGCTACTGAATCAGTGAGTGAATTTGAGCTAGTCACTTAATTTGTGTGTGTGCCGCAGTTTCCCTTATCTGTAAAATTGAAATGACACCTGCATAAAATTAAGTTAATTACCCACATTTCTAAACCATTTTAGGATCTATGGACGAAAAACATTATAAAAGTGCTAAGTGTTGTTATTAAGAGATCAGGGCTCTGCAGACCTCCAGGCTCTGTTCGAGGATGGAGATGAATTTTTTTTCAAATCTTGTTCCACTCTGTGTGAGATTTAAGAGTGAACAGTTGCAGTGTCCAGCACGGTGATTAAGTTGTGGGGCAATGCAATTCTTCTATAAACAGGATTTGACCTGGATGTGATTAGATGACTATGTACACTTGCATTTTGGTACAACTGGATAGGATGGGAGTTGGCTAGAACATACCAACTCTGAGACAAAGGGAGTTATGGGCCAAGTGGACTAGAAAAATGGAACTGAAAGAGGGCGAAAGGATAAAAGATTGTCACAGATATGTATAAGTATCCATGGATGTGAATAGTATCTTAATTTCTGTATTCTTGATGAAATCTTCAGGAAAGTCTACAATTAAAATGCTTCAGCTGTGCTGCTGTAGCACATCAGTGAAGATGCTACTATGCTGACAGGAGAGCTTCTCCTATCAGCATAGTTAATCCACCTCCACAAGAAGCAGTAGCTATGTCAATGGGAGAAACCCTCCATAGCACTGTCTACTTGGGGGGGTTAGGTCGGCATAATTGTGTCATTCAGGGGTGTGGATTTTTCACAACCCAGAACAACATATTCATACTGATGTAAGTTGGTAGTGTAGACCTGACATTAGACCAGGGATTCCCAAACTTGGTTCATGGCTTGTTCAGGGTAAGCCCCTGGCGGGCCGGGAACAGTGAACCGCAGCCACTGGGAGTTGAGAGTGGCCGTACCTGCGGACGCTCAGGTAAACAAAGCATCTCACGGCCCACCAGGGCTTACCCTGAACAAGCTGTGAACCAAGTTTGGGAACCCCTACATTAGAAGCTAGTTGTCTGCCAGCCCTAATTTAGAAACCTCAGCAGAAGAAGCCAGCTTCTTGTGGCTCTTCTTAAAATAATTAATCTTTACAGTATTGTCTCAAAGATACAAAGTGGACACTATTAAAAGGTTTTGTTTTCCGTGTTTACTAGTAGATATTACTGGTCCTGGTGGTACAGGAAATACCCGCTCATACTAATCATATTTTACATGATTTAAAAAAAAATGTTTTAACTACATTCACCTGTAACAAGAGGAAAAAAATAATTCAGTCATGAATATCGGGGCTTTTTCATTCATAATTTACCATTATCCCTGGGAATTGTTGAATCCCACAGCCATTCAAAACCCATCTAGTGTTGAAGGGGGTCTTTGCAGAAATAAGTATTATGATATGCAATCTGTATGTTACACTAAATCTACAAGCTCTGATGCCATAACATTTTTACTTTGCCTCATTCTGAGAAGGAATGATTTTACATATGCACACATACGTATTTTCAGTGTAACAGTACATTTACATGCTGTCTTCAAATGGAATTTTGCACATACAATCATACAGGACCACTTTTGAAATCAAAACTTTATTAATAGCCTTAGTTATGCAGTTTTCTGTGGGCATCTAGCTATTCTCCTGGCTATTTTTGAAAATCTAGCCTCAAGTGATTTTTTGCTATATGACATGATTCAAACACAGCTTTATATTTGCCTCTCTTAGTGAACTGCCTTACCAAGGAAAATTGTAATACTTGGCCTGTATTGGTATAACCATATTCTGTGTACACTTTTCTCACCCACAGTTGTTGAAAAAGAAAGGAACTTCCACATTTCTTCAGAGACTGGAACGAGGGGGCCCACTCACTATGGCCACACAGCTCAGGGTTAGTAAATGTTTGCTGGATAAAGATTTATAGAAGAGTTTTAAGCACAGAATGAAACTGTACAGATTACAAGGACAAGCAGAAGTATGATTTGCCTGTGTAACCAATATGTGCATTCAGGTCAAGCCTTTTAAGAAAATGATGTGAAATACATTTTTTTAAAAGGTAGATATATCTTATGTTATGCAACTCTTTCACTTCTGACAAATGACTGTTTGAGAATCTGTTGGGTTTTATTTCTCTCCACAGAAATCACTCTCAGATATTATTGGGAAGCTTCAGAACTGCACACCTCATTCTGTTCATTGTATCAAACCCAATAACTCTAAGCTGCCAGACTCTTTTGATAATTTTTACGTGTCTGCTCAGCTGCAGTATATTGGTGTCCTAGAGATGGTGAAAATCATACGGCATGGTTATCCAGTACGCCTCTCTTTCACTGACTTCTTGTCAAGGTAAATTCTTTTGAGTTTGATAAAAGCTTTTTATTACCTACAGCACAGTGCCTTCTGTCATATTGTGTAAGTGTTTACACTGTTATTTTGTTGATGAGCCTTTCAGATTTTCTTTAGAGAAAAATTACTTGAGCTGGCATATAGCACCGTTCTTTAAATTGAAGGAATCATACACATGATGCATAAATAAATCTTATATAGGAACTATTTCTTGATTGAGCAAATATGTAAATGATTGAACTTTAGTAGCATCAATATATAGCGTAAAACATTAGCATAGTATCTCCATGTAATTTTTGTTTTAAATTGGTTTAGAACAGGAAATGGTCACATCACTTTCATCATCATTTTCTAGTTTGTTATTGGGCTCTTGTGAAATCTAGTATTCATATCTCAAGTGCTGGTTTATTTTGGTGCTTTGTCTGGTGAGGGGTTACAAGTGTTTATACCGTAAATCCACATTTCACTGCTGCTATCAGGAAAAAAAAAGGGAATATTTGCAAAGGTGGGGCAAAGGGAAGGAAAGCAGAAATGTACCACCACTTTTGGGGCCAAACCATCACTTTTTTCTTCCTCCCTTTTAATCACTGGTTTTTGTATATTTCTGTTTCTGTAACATTTTCATGAACTTCTTTTAATACTGCAGCAAAATTAAACTGAATGTTGTCTGATCAAAAGAAATATAAGAAAAGAAATTTGACATCTTTTCATATATTTAGGTGTATTATTTCTTACTCAGAGAAGGGAGTACACTTAAAATACTTATTTTGAAATGATTATTTTGATTACAGTAACCGCTAGTTTGATGATACTCTGCAAGCTCACCAAACAGGAGAAAAACAGCTCAACACTACTCTTCTGCAGAAAGGTGCTGCCTGCTAACCTCAGTGCTACCAACCTGCAGTGGGATGGGGGCCACTGTGGGGAGGGAGCCCCGACTCTCAATTGAGTGCATGGAGTACATGTCACAGGACCATGCTTAATCCTCTTTGCATGTTTTGCACTGTCACCATCTGGCCAATTGTATTTAGATTTTATTTTTTGGAAATTGGAGGAGGAACATAAGCCCCTTAGAACAGACCTTGGTCTTCATTTACCTTGCTAAAGTGTTGTGATAAAGTGGGAATGTTCTTAATGTTTTCTCTGAATACTGTGTGTGTGCGCCTCAGTTTCCCCTGTGCAGTTCTTAAGTATCTAGGTGGTGTGATAAGGGTGTGTGATTGTTGCAGAGCCCTAAAGGGCCAGTCTGATGGTGTCTGCACAGAGAATGGCTGATGCCTTGTCTCCTGGCAACTGATGGCCTCGGCCCCTCCCCTGCAAAGGTGCCAACTGAAGGTGTTGGAGAACAAAAAGATGAGGTGGCCTCCTGGCCCGGGAAAGAGAGAGAGGCCAGAGGAGGGGCTGGAGGGGGTTTCAGTTTGGAGCTGGCTTGGGAAATGGAGGGGGGCCCAGATGGGACTCTAGCCTTCCTGGCTCCAAGATGGACCTGATTTAGGGGTCCTGTTCTCTGTACCTACAAGCTCTGTTTTGGACTGTGTTCCTGTCATCTAATAAACCTTTTGTTTTACTGGCTGGCTGAGAGTCACATCTGACTGTGGAATTGGGGTGCAGGGCCCACTGACTTCCCCAGGAGCCCCACCTGTGCGGACTCGCTGTGGGAAGCACACAGTGTGAGAAGGGGATGTTAAATGCTCCGAGATCAGACCCGGTAAGGTCGAAGCTGTGTAAGCT
The DNA here is from genome assembly GCF_013100865.1 of Trachemys scripta elegans. Lineage (NCBI taxonomy): Eukaryota > Metazoa > Chordata > Testudines > Emydidae > Trachemys > Trachemys scripta. Next base: position 241,946,489 of record NC_048298.1, on the reverse strand, counting down.
TCTTGCCCTGGAGACAGTATGCTCACAAAGAGGAGACATGCTCCCTCAGAGTCCTGACTGGCTTTGTATGGAGTAGTTCCAGGGCATTGCCCGGTGACTCCGTGACAAGTGTCATGTGTATTTGTCATCATTTGCACTTGTACCAAATCACCATTGTAACATCCTCAGTATCCATGGGTTAGGCTGTGATTTAGTCATGGAGGCCATGGAAGTCATGGAATCCGTGACTTCCAAAGACCTCTGTGACTTCAGCCAGTGCCGGCTGGGAGCTGCAGGGTTCCCTGCCACCGGCGGAGGCAGGAAGCGGGGGGTACCCCTGCAGCTCCTGACCACTGTGGATTGCAGGGGGAGCCCCACAGCTCCCCACCACTGCTTCTGGCCATCACAGGTCGCCGGGGGGATCGGCCACTCCCAGCTGCTGCAGGCAGCAGGGGTAACCCAGCGGCAAGGGGAATCCCTGCTGCTCCCAGCTGCTGTTGGTGGCAGGAGTAATCCCCACTGCTCCCGACCCTGCGGGCAGCAGGGGGAACCTGGTGGCAGGGGGAATCACCACTGCTCCCGGCCACCGTGGGTGGCAAGAGGAACCCCTGCCATTCTCAGCCACCGCGGAGGGCAGGGGGAATCCCCAGAGCTCCCCACCATGGCAGGTGGTGGGGGGATCCTTGGAACTCCCAGCTGCTGCAGGTGGCAGGGGGGATCCTGGCAACTCCCAGCCACAGTGGGAGGCAAGGAGGATCCCCAGTGCTCCGGGCCTCCACAGGAGGCAGAGGGGAGCACCGCAGCTTGGAACAAGGTTGTAATGATTGGTAGATAGGCCTATAAGCAAACATTTTGACTGGACACTTCAAACTCAAGAAGATCTGTCATTCTCAGAGGCCCAAGGGTTGAGAGATTAATGCATCCCCTACCTTCACTCTCAAAGAGTGAGTGCAGTGACTCTTTGATTGGCTGAGTTGTAATGAATGTAGTTGTGGTACTCAGCAGCATTTGTTACCAAATTGAGGGGTTTTCTTTCCTCCAAGGCTGAATTTGCTATCTCTACAGTGTTCCCAGCCTTTGCCAGTCCAAGGAGCAAAGGATAATCGTAGTAGATCTCAAAGCACTTTACAAAAAGGTAATTGAGGGCTGGATCCCGACTTGATGGTATATCACACTGCTGCTAGACCACTTGTTCAGTCCCATTTTAGGGGGGTTATTTTTATGTTTTATTTTTTGTACTAGTCTCTATTAATATAACCTGGGTGATGTGGCCAGGATAAATAATCGGTTAAATGGTAAGTTTAAAAAGTGAATGCTTTTCTAAGGGAAAATTGATTGATTGTTTGAAGTAGTGGCCTTTGTGGAAAAGGAATGGTGTAACGGGACAAATGGGTATCATATTAGCAAGAAGGTACTGTTCAAATTTTCTGTGCTGCATTTAGATTAATGTGTTTTATTGTTTATTAACTATGAATAAATATAAGTAGTCTCCAATATATGTGATGAGTCATTTTGTAATATTTGGGGGGGGGAGGGGTCTGAAGAAAGGAAATTGTAAAGAAAAGGTTTCTGTATACAAGAAAGTTGCTTCCTGAGCAATGATACTTCAAACATTAGCTGTAATACTATTACTTTTTTGGCTTAATCACTTCTGGAATATAGAATTAAAAGTTAACAGTTGCTCAATAAACTAGTCAATCACCAAGGATCACTGACCTAGACTGAAATCTTCTGAAAGTTCTGCTTAAGTGGAAGTAGTGCCAGTTACTGTCAATGAATATGTAATAAATACTATAAATAGATACTATTAAATGCTGTTAAAACAGCACGGGTATAATTGTCAAATGATAAATATGATTACTGTGGGATTTGCCAACTCTTGCTGCAGTAGTTCTGCTGAACGTGCCTGCAGTGTTGGCTCAGTTTCTAAAGCTTATCAAGCAGCATACAGTAAAACAAAAGTGCCTACAATTATTTAAAACTTTTGAAAAATTATATCCACAGCTTCTGCTTTAACCGCTTAAGAATTTGCACATCTTGGGCACATCTCAAAAAAGATATACTGGCATTAGAAAAGGTTCAGAGAAGGGCAACTAAAATGATTAAGGGTTTGGAACAGGTCCCATATGAGGAGAGATTAAAGAGGCTAGGACTTTTCAGCTTGGAAAAGAGCAGACTAAGGGGGGGATATGATAGAGGTATATAAAATCATGAGTGATGTGGAGAAAATGAAGAAGGAAAAGTTATTTACTTGTTCCCATAATATAAGAACTAGGGGCCACCAAATGAAATTAATGGGCAGCAGGTTTAAAACAAATGAAAGGAAGTTCTTCTTCACACAGCGCACAGTCCACTTGTGAAACTCCTTGCCTGAGGAGGTTGTGAAGGCTAGGACTATAGCAGGGTTTAAAAGACAACTGGATAAATTCATGGCGGTTAAGTCCATTAATGTCTGTTAGCCAGGCTGGGTAAGGAATGGTGTCCCTAGCCTCTGTTTGTCTGAGGGTTGTCATGGACGGCAGGAGAGAGATCACTTGATCATTACCTGTTAGGTTCACTCCCTCTGGGGCACCTGGCATTGGCCACTGTCGGTAGACAGGATACTGGGCTGGATGGACCTTTGGTCTGACCCAGTATGGCCATTCTTATTTTCTTAGATTTTGAAATCGTAGCCTCCCTTTTTATGCCTGCACTTTGCATACACAATCAATGTCATACAGACATCAAAGTAGCTGATTTGTAAGCAAAAATCTGATTTGTGGAAGAAATCTATAATCTTTTCACTAAGTTATTTTTCTGCTGGAAAGAAGAAAAAAATAGAACAGAAATAAAAGAGACTGTGTTCACACAGCCGTCCCAAACCATTGTACGTTCTAGTTTTTGCATTAACAATCACAATGTACCATACAACCTACGGACAGACTATGTCCAACCAGACTTTCACTGGGAACTGGGTAACAGACTTGATGTTTGTTGGTGTCATATGCAACTGCAGAACATGCATAATATCCAAGAACCACTAGTGTAGAATCACAGGGACAAAAAGCTTTGAGGCACTGAAAGAGTCCAGTCATGTTAGCAGCACTTCCTAGGCCCTAACCTCTCTGTATCAATTAATGAAATGGAAGCTGGCTGAGCTTCATGTCATTCACCTCACTTGGTGCTCAAGGCAAACCTGTAAAAGCCATTTGGGGTATAAATGTCCATCCAAAGTAATGAGCCAACCTTATGTTTCTTTCTCACTGAGGCAGAAGGATAGAACTGTTAAAGTACATTCAGGTAGTATGAGGCAGTAATGTGCTCCTGTTTTCTCATTCATTATTTGAAACAAGTTTATTATGGCCCCATCTTTCTCAAATTATTTTCTAAAATGACATTTTGCATCTTGGATTAGAAACTAACAAAATTAAGGCTAAAAGAGAACCTCCCTGCCCCAGGTACAATTTTTATGTGACACTTTTGTATTCTAATACAACCCTAGAGGAGCGCCTCCTTGTGGGCATTTGCCAGGCTTTTTTACTGGACCCAAACTTTGAGTCCCATGTGTTCTTGACTTGCTGGGCCTGGGCAGAGTTTAGGTACTGTGTCTCTGGCCCTGGACCTCTACTCACACACTCCATGTCCAGACCCAATGTCTGACAGCCTTCTTGGCAGTAGGGACCTCACAGTCTAGGCCCTGAAACTAGTGACAGTTCCTTCAAGCCTTCCCAGCAGCTGCTGCATCATGAGACAGTTCCACTGAGACTGTAGAGTCTATAGTTTACTGTTCCCCTCCGTGAAACTACATGACAGCCTAGGCAAGTAAAGGAATTTTCAATCACATATCCACTTTGCTCACAGAGAAAAAAGAGATATGCAAATCTATCAAAGAACACCAAGCACACAAACTGTAGAAATCATAGATATGTAGGACTGGAAGGGACCTTGATAGGTCATCTAGTCCAGTCCCTGCACTGAGGCAGGAATAAGTATTATCTAGACTACCCCTGAGAGATGTTTGTCTCACCTGTTCCTAAAAACCTCCAGTGACAGAGATTCCACAACCACTCTAGGTAATTTCGTGCTTAATTACCTTGAGAGTTAGAAAGTTTTTCCTAATGTCTAACCTAAATCTCCATTGCTGCAATTTAAGTCCATTATTTCTAATCCTGTCCTCAGTGATTAAGGACAACAATTTATCACCCTCCTCTTTATAACAATGTTTTATGTGCTTGAAGACTGTTATCGTGTCCTCCCTCAGTCTTCTCATCTCCAGACAAAACAAACCCAGGTTTTTTAATCTTTCCTCACTGGTCATGTTTTCTAGACCTTTAATCATTTTTGTTGCTCTCCTCTGGACTTTCTCCAATTTGTCCACATCTTTCCTAAAGTGTGGTGCCCAGAACTGGACACAATTCTCCAGTTGACACTGTGACGTTGTGCAGTCTATATGGTTTTATAAAAACTTGATAATAAGTCAATATAATGTAACTGAGATAGTTTTAGAGAAAATACGGTAATAAGTGAATGTAAGTAACTGGGATATGCCTCATGCAAAAGGTCTCTTGTAAGGTATCATTACAAAGCTTATAATCTACTGAATGTGATCATCTGATTTGTATAAATGTACCACTCTTGTATCTAAAACTAGAAATATAAAATGTAACTCTGAGGACCTATTGTAATTGTGTAAAGTGTGGACCATTAATGATGGTTTGGAATCTTGATGACTCCCATTGTCTGCAGATGGCTGTATTTACCTGTGAGTCTTCCTGTATATGTGTGTGCTGGCAAGTGAGTAATGAAGTCTTGCAGTGACATGTGATCATGTCACCTGAACTGGAATCCATCTTTAACCTGGTGCTTTTCCAGTGAGGGGGGGTGGAAACCCAGAGAGACAAAGAGTTCCCGCCTTATGCAAAAGATATATAAAGGGGGGAAGAGAAGAGAGAGGGAGAGAAGCCATCATGAAGAATCCCCTAGCTACCACCTGAGCTGCAACAAGAGCTGTACCAGGGGAAAGAATTGTGCCCAGGCCTGGAAGGTGTCCAGTCTGAGAAAAACTTACTGAAACATCTCTGAGGGTGAGATTATCTGTATTTAGTTTGATTAGGCATAGATTTGCGCATTTTATTTTATTTTGCTTGGTGACTTACTTTGTTCTGTCTGTTACTACCTTGAACCACTTAAATCCTACTGTCTGTATTTAATAAAATCGCTTTTTATTTAGTAATTTACTCAGAGTATGTATTAATACCTGGGGGAGCAAACAACTGTGCATATCTCTCTATCAGTGTTATAGAGGGCGAACAATTTATGAGTTTGCCCTGCATAAACTTTAAACTTTATGCAGGGTAAAACGGATTTATCTGGGTTTAGACCCCATTGGGAGTTGGGCATCTGAGTGCTAAAGACAAGCACGCTACTGCGAGCTGTTTTCAGGTAAACTTGCAGCTTTGGGACAAGTGATTCAGACCCTGGGTCTGTGTCTGGAGCCAGACGGAAGTGTCTGGCTCAGCAAGACAGGGTGCTGGAGTCCGGAGCTGGCAGGGAAAACAGAAGCAGGGGTAGTCTTTGCACATCGGGTGGCAGCTCCCAAGGGGGTTTCTGTGATCCAACCCGTCACAGTGGCGTAGTCGAGCAGGATCTGTGCACAGCTGATTGCTTTGAGATACTGGTAGTGATTTTAAGTGAGTTTTAAGTGTGGTGGCTGGAGAACAGACAAAGTGGTTACTGGTTTGTTATTTTCTGTTTGCTTATTTCGGGAAAGGGAAGTAGGGACAGAAAAGGAAGCAAAATAAGTAAGAATGAAGATCAAAAGAAGCTAAAACTACACAAGTTGCAAATTGCCCAGAAAGACTGAACAATGGGCATTGGGAATGTCTCTGTTAACTAAGAAGCCCCTGAGCTGAGTGCATCTCAGTTTCAGTGAACTGCAGATGGGTGTGGCCCAACCTCTGTCTGTGCTGAAGCTGACTGGAGCGTCTAATTTAGCAAGACAGGAGTGGAGGGGTGCCTGTTCTGGCAGGAGGGTGTTCTCTGTGATATCCCAGCTCATCAAGTGATGGTCTCAAGGGAAGACAAATGGAAATTGATGTACAATTTGCCTGGGGAAAGCCTGACCTGGAAAAAGAAAAGGCTGCCCACCAGCCTGGACTTAAGAGACAAAGCAATTAAGACCCAGAAGCATGACCTGGCTGTAATGGAGTGAAAGAGGTGCACAGAGACATGTATCCTGGAGCTGGAAGTTGGGGTCCTGGTGACTGCTGCGGTGGGAACAAACCCCAAGGACTCTAGCTGGAAGCAAACCCAACCTGAGTGAAAGGGGGGGGATTTTGCTGGCCAGCAAAAGGTCCCTCATAGCTGGTAGCTGTGAGCCTACAGCTGGATCAGGGTCTCTTTCCCTTTTGGGGGACACAGGAGTGTCTGCCCCATAGGGGAGCCCAAAAACGAATTTTAGGTATACTGCCTCCGCCATGGTCAGTGTCCAAGTCTCTGGCAGTAAGTTCAGGAGGAGGGTGTGACGTTGTGCAGTCTATATGGTTTTATAAAAACTTGATAATAAGTCAATATAATGTAACTGAG
>NC_048298.1:241839441-241925384 GCF_013100865.1 Trachemys scripta elegans | reverse complement strand
CAGAAGGATGAGGTAGACGAGGCTTTCTTTGGACAACTAACTGAAGTTTCCAGATCACAGGCCCTGGTTCTAATGGGGCCTTCAGTCACCCTGACATCTGCTGGGAGAGCAATACAGCAATGCACAGACAATCTAGGAAGTTTTTGGAGAGTGTTGGGGACAACTTCCTGGTACAAGTGCTGGAGGAACCAACTAGGGGCCGTGCTCCTCTTGACCTACTGCTTACAAACAGGGAAGAATTGGTAGGGGAAGTAGAAGTGGGTGGCAACCTAGGCAGCAGTGACCATGAGATGGTTGAGTTCAGGATCCTGACAAAAGGAAGAAAGGACTTCATAAAAACAGACTTTGACTCCCTTAGAGAACTGATAGGCAGGATCCCCTGGGAGGTTAATATGAGGGGGAAAGATGTCCAGGAGAGCTGGGCATTTCCTGATGTATCAGTTGTTTCTGTAATTTAACCCCATCTCCTGTTGTCACACAAGCACATATTACTGGATCATTGTGTACATTGTTGCACCAGGGACGATGGATTCTTCTTAAAAGTGGGTGGGCCACGAGGTCCCGTCCCCTCCATGGCCCTGCCCCTCCTCTTCTCCCTAGAACCCTTCCCTCCCAGGCCAAGCCAGAAGCTAGAGCTGGGTCAGCGAGTGTGGGCCCCTCCACCTTCTTGTGGGGGCGGGGGGACCAAGAGCAGCCCCAGTCTGCGGCATTCCACAGCTTCCTGTGCGACTCTTACCCCAACCCAGCTCTGGCTTCTGGCCTGGCCTGGGGTCGGGGCCTTGGGGGCTGAAGAGCTGCAGCTGGGCAATGGTAAGAGCCTTCTGGGGAGCACTTTTCATAATGTTATTTCATTCTGACAACCGGGTTTGCATCTCTTTGTTTACATTTGGCATTTGTTCCTTTGTTACCTAGAGGTACAGAAATTTCTTGAACATATTCCCAGATTGGATCTTTTTTTTTTTTTTTTTAATGACCTGCAGTCACGGCAATTTTTTTCCTCCAGTTCCCGGGTGTTGAAATTAACCTTAGAGGCTGCACTCTGAGCAGTGTGTCCTGCTTTGACACTAGTTTTGCTCCTTTCTGGTTGCACACTCTGCTCCTTCTCCCTTGTTACAGAACTCCCCAGCCCTATCTGCTCCTGTAACCCACCTGTATTTTGCTCTGCAATATTTTATTTGATTAGAGACAGAGGGAAGTAGTTGAGATTTTCTGTTTGTTTGTATTGCTGTCTGTGTACACATGGCAGGAGACAGAGCAAGGCCATTTACTTGAAGTGCCCAGAACCATCCAGAAGCAAGGGCTGGTAGGTCCTGGGCAGATCAGTGTTCTTCCGTGATCTGGAGAGTAAGTTTCCATGGTGGCTGGAGTCATAAATATTTGTAATTTGAGAAATGAGCCAATCAGAGCTCAGGTAGGGAGAAGCTATAAAATAGGAGTATGCAACCACCCAGGTGGGCTCAGTGGATGATCCTGATGATCTACATGTGATATTATGTCTTGCACTCAGAGATTGGGTCCCATGCCTCTGATGACTTTGTCAGTCTCTTGTACCCAGTAGCATTACCTCCCGGGTCCCACGCAAGATCAAGTCCTTAATACAGGACATTTTTATAAAGCCATATTTATAAAGCTTGATGTCAAAAGTTATGTTTTTCCCCTGATTCTTTCTTTATGTAGAAGAGTAGCCTTAGCTGAGAGTTTTTGATAGAGGCTGGACAATTCAGCATATTTATTTTTTATGTACATGTTTTAAGAGATTTAGGACTTAACACTTTTGTATTAAATTCAGATTTCATTTTAAACAGGTTTATTTGTTAAAAGAAAAACTTCTTAAAATTTAAATCACCACCACCAAAAAAAATCTGATTAAAAAAAAATCAGATTTTTTTTCAAAAAATCATTGATTTTTGTTCGCCCACCTGATTGTATGTATGTTTTATGCTAGGGAATTTCTGATTTAATGTGTCATTTTTGCCAATCTCTTTAATAAATATAATAATTTATATTGCATTATCAAGATGAAATGGGAATTCAACTTTAAGTAAAAGGACATGAAAGTATTGTAATGCAAATTTTTAGCAGATGTTATGAATTCATTTTTATTTGCAAAGCTGAATTGACTAATCCCAAGAGCTGAAAATATAATTTAGAATTCCATTTATTATTCTGCTGCCACATTGTCTGAGATGAGGAAACCCTTGCTTAATTACATGAAGTGCATGAATAGATGCTCTAGGATTAAGACACGCTTCTTAGTTATTTTTTCTCTCCAGAGATTGAAATTCAGATGTCTTGTGATGGTTGCTGATGGTGAAGCCTAATATAAAATTATAAAAATTAGAGATGGAAAAGGCCATGAGCCCACCCCTACACCAGTGCATGATTATTTTATTGCATAATTATTTGCTATATTTTTTAATTTTCATCCAGTTTAGATTAAAATGTCCCAAGTGACTATTTCCCTTGGAAGATTATTTCAGTCTAGTCAATTTCATAGGCACCTGAGCTCCATGTGGATTCAGGAATGGACAAGGGACCAAGGGTCCAATGCAAGACAAGGTTCATAGAAGGGAAGTTTGTTCTACCAGGTTCAAACAATCGCAGCCCCACTGGCCGCAGTTCACTATCCCAAGCCAATGGGGGCTGCAGGAATCAGCAGCTGGCACGTGCCTCGGCCCGCACCACTTCCCACAGCCCCCATTGGCCTGAAACGGCGAACCGTGGCTAGTGGGAGCTGAAATCGGCCGAACTTGCGGATGCTGCAGGTAAACAAACTGGCCCGGTCCGCCAGCAGATTTCCCTGATGGGCCGCGTGCCAAAGGTTGCTGATCCCTGGCCTAGCACCACTACCAAAGGTATCTCCCTTCAAAACGTTATTACATTGTCATTTGTAATATTAAATTTTACTGACATTGCAGTCTGATGTTTAAAATCCATCCGTGCATCTGTCCTCAGTCACTTGGGTGTCCAGATCAATACTAGCTGTGGGAGAAAGAGTGTGCCAGGGGAAGGGATCATTGGAATTCAGCAATGCAGCGCTACCTGCTTTTCTTGTTTTATGATGGCAATTCATTCTTTTTAAATGCAATTAAATGTAAACACGAGAAACCAATTCATTTTGATTGTTTTTCTGCAATGATTTATCTTTTGAATAGAAGCATTAGAACAATGCCATGCTAAATTGGCAAACAGAATATATTAAACCAAAAAAGAAGAGAGAATGAAATGGCAGCTTGAAGATTTAGAGTGGCAGTTTTGCTTCCCTCCCTCCCCCCACAACTGTTTGGTTATTTAAAAATACATCATTTAACTTACAGGTAGCAACTGCATGCCATGCTGGAGTTTCCTTATTTAAATCACCACAAGGAAATGATCTAGAGAATTGCTTTGAAGCAAGTTTTTTATAATTGAAACCTTGGGATTGTATTAATATGTGTGGCTATAACAGAGAAAACTGACAACTTCATCACTTCAGTCTACCTTAGCTCTAAAAGAGAAGGAAGTGATGGGGAAAGTGGCACAAAGAATTGTCCTTTTGTAGAAGACTTTTAAATGTTCGTGGACATAGCTCAAGCAAGTCTAATCAGTGTGTTTAAGCTCTTGAGCTGGGATTCCTCATTTTTGTGTCCCATGTGCTCCATTTTGTGTGTTCTTTCTGTTGCAGTGTAAGGGCCAGATTCTGCCACTCTTGCTCCTGTTGATTAGTACCTTATTCCGTAAGTGGTGCCATTGAAAGCAAGTCTGTGAAGTGTTTTCAAATGAGTGAAGACTTACTGTGTGTAGTGCTACAATTACAGACACAGTCTGTGTGCGAGTTCTGTGTAAATAAAATAGTGTATTGCTTTTGAGAATATTACTTTAGCTTACTGTGCTGTAACATACGCCCAGAGGAATATTCCATCCAAAGATCATCATCATTTTGGATCTTGTCAATTGTGCACTTAAGGGGAAGTGATGGAGAAAATGATAAGATGATGTGTTTATCTGTGAAGAGCTTAGTGGAATGAATTTCCCATATTTACAAGCTTCCTGAAACTGCTGTAACAGTGTCAAGCCTCCATAACAAACAAACAAAACCACCACCTACAAGGAAGAGCTCTGTTCACAAATAATAGCAGAAGAGGTATGAGGACTATGGGGACTGAGCAGAGTTGCAATAACCCCAGAGTGCCATGTATGGTGGCTGCTCTCTGGTCCAGTCTGGTCATCTGGCTTCAAAAGGAACAAAACACATTGCTCATTCTTTGTGTTTGGGAATCGTGGAGCTGTGTGCACAGGGGGCACAGAGCTAAACCCCACTGACACAACAAACATATTTAGGGAAGTCCCATCCAGATTCACCGATGGGGGCAAGTGGGAGGTGGGGAAGAGGGTGTTGGAGATAAAGAGAGTGACTCTGCTACCAACTGTCTAACCTGTTTCCTCAGGAACAGTATCAGGAAGGGTGCCTCCAGCTGAAGAGAACTCTTACCTCCTAATTACCATTTTAGTGGTGGCTGATTTTGATCCAGTGGATCCTGTAAATTTGTCTGGGTGATAGCTTTGTTTTGGAGTCATCAAAGAGATGCCACCCAGCCCTTTTAAAAGTTTTTTTCCTTGGCTGGTTGAATATCCTTCCTCCCCGGCCCTAAGTTAGGATGTCAGAGGAGCACTGAGCATTCTCATGAGGTCCCTTAGCATCATTCTCCCAAGCCTGATGGTTCTATGGTATGTTAATCAGTTGGGTCAGGTATGTGTGCCTGCATAAGGCTAGACTCAGGCTGCTGTTATGGGGGGGATAGCTCAGTGGTTTGCGCATTGGCCTACTACACTCAGGGTTGTGAGTTCAATCCTTGAGGGGGCCACTTAGGGATCTCGGGCAAAATCAGTACTTGGTCCTGCTAGTGAAGGCAGGGGGTTGGACTCCTATGACCTTTCAAGGCCCCTTCCAGTTCTAGGAGATAGGGTATCTCCATTAATATATTTATTTATTTAATTTATAAGACCTTCCTGTGTACAGGGAATAATCTTTGTGACTGCAGAGGCTTCCCAGGTTATATTTCCACAGAGGCAAAGTCTGGATAGGTCTTGATGTTTCCGAGTAAATTAAATTGCTTCCGTATATAAACCTGCACCATCAATTCAATATTTGTGCAGTATTATCAGCTATTCTATAATGAGCGTGACAAAGAAAAATATGATTTTCTGATGTCCAGGAGGAAATAAAAACACTTGCCTTTAGAGGCTACCAAGCTAACTACAATATGTATTAGACAATAATGTGACCTGCAGTTCACAATAGGAGAGACAAGGTTGGGGGAGGTAATATCTTTTATTAAACCAACTTCTGTTGGTGAGAGAGACAGGCTTTCTTGCCAACAAAATTTGGTCCACTAAAAGATATTACCTCACCCACCTTGTCTCCCTCTAATATCCTGGGACCAACACCGATACAACTACACTGCATTCACAATGGGAGGCATCTGATATGTTAATGATATGTGTTGTCCTTTTACATTTTGACACAGATTTTTTTTTTACATGTGCTTAACAAGGTACTATACCACATGTAAAATCAAGCTAATTCAGTTTGCTTATCTCTAAATAAAAACTTCATAGGCTGAGAATCATTTGAAAATAGGTACAGACAATTTTTTTGATGAACTAAACAGATTAAACTCCTTCAGTCTCTGACTATAAGTCATTTTTTTCAAAACCTCAAATTGTTGGAAAAAATGTACTAATTTGAGATTGGTAGAAAACCCAGCCACTTTTTAACCATGTCACTTCCAAATTAATTCTCATTAAATATCCATCTTTTAATGTGAGATTTGCTGGAAAAATATTTTCCCCTCCCAGGACCTGATCCAAAGCATACTGAAATTAATCTGAGTTTTTCCACTGCAGTAGGTTTTAGATGAAACTGCAAAAGAACATGCAAGAAGTAAATGCTACTTTTAATGTCACCTGATACACATCATTATTGGGAGTTGATAAGAGGGTGCATCTAGCAATTTAAAACTTGTATACATAGACAGTTCTGCAGATCTAGTAAATGGATTTACAAAGGCTGCAGAGACATTTTCTGTTCTAGCATTTGAACTCAGGAATACTAGCTGCAATTTCAGTGCTTAGAATACTAAGCTATGTGGAAACTGAGATAGCAACTGACAATTGCAATAAACAACATTTACAATACTCTGTAACTTTAGGATACACCTGTGAACTACCTGCTTGTGCAACTATCCCTTTGCTGATTTTTGCAGGTATAAGAACTTGTCTGATACAGCACTGGGAGAGAAAAAGAAGTTATCTGCCAAGGAGAAATGTCGTCTTGTTCTTCAGCAGTGTAAATTACAAGGCTGGCAGGTTTGTGACTTATAAAATAACTAAAATATCAGTTTAGGTCTTTAAACAAGCAAGAGGAGTAATTTTCATTGTGGGAATCACCAGATCTTTTGCAAAAATATATCCTTTTGATGTTTTGGTGTGAGTAAGACATTACACGTATTCTTTGGAATGAAATAATCTGATTTACTGAATTTAGTAGAACATCATTAGCTGTGATCATTAATATGTGTAGAAAAATCAGTAAGCACTCTTGTTGGGAGTGAGGAAGCTCAATTAAGTGTACATACTTTGTAGATTAGTCTTCATCGCTTAAAGCTTTTCCAATTACATAATAATGCCCATAGTCTCCCATCTAGTGTCTGTGCATGGCTACTACCAGAGCACAGCCTCTGGTCTAGATTCATAGGTTATAAGGCAAGAAGGTTATATGATCTAATCTCCTGTATAAGAAAGACCAAAAGGTAGAAACATGACAAAAGACAAAAACATTTCAATAGTTTCACTTTCCCCAGAAAGATTTCTTAACTCAGTTTCATCCTGAATGTCATAAGTGCCTTTCTGGGTTATGCCCTGCACCCTGACCATAGGGATCTCTATTAAAACACCCTCTAGTATAAAACCTGTTGTATGTTAACTGAGTGTGCCACTAACCTTCACAACTTTATTTGGAGCTTCAAGTGTCCAGGTGGGAAAATGCTGAGGAACTGTAATTATATATTGTAGTCCGGTCAGAAAGTGCACTGCATGGTGCCTGTGGAGTTGAACTCCACGGGGAGTCAGAAATAGTGCTAGAACAAGAGAATTTAAAAACCAATTGGCCAGCAGTAAATGCCTGCAATTCAAGAACAATGATCTTGGCATTTGAAAACAAATCTGAAACCTTGAAAGATAGGAATGTAAAAAGGGAATTATAACACAGGATCTCTGCTGTAAAAGGGAAGGAAACTTGTGATCTCTAAAACATTTTGGATGTCCCAGCTGTAAGCTAATATAACATGTTGAAAAGTGAATTGTGCAAAAATACAACAGTATACAATGCAATGTCCTTCAAACCAGAGAATCACAGAACACTTGAGAGATTCAGACAATAAGCTCCATGGATAAGAACATTTTTAAGGTGAATTTAAGGAGAAGTAATGACTCAATGGCTGAGAAGCACTGGAAGGGAAGATGTGCTGAGGCAAATAAATGACCTTCGCTCCATGCACATACTCCAAAGAGCGGTGAGCTATGGGGAGTGAACAGAGAGGTGTCCATGACTGAAGGGGAGAAATAACCAGTGTAAGGTTAGAATGTAAGTTTGCTGTAGGTGAAGGCCCAGTAAGTACAAGAGTTAACCAGCACAGTAAGTGACATAAAAGCAAGAAGACTCGTCTTCACCAGCAGTGAGTAATGTGTGCCACATAATCCCTCTTTTCATTTTTTGGCTTGTTTGACTAATCATGAAAGTTGAACTTTAAATAACAGTCTAAAAGAGGAAGCTTATACAATCAGCAGTTGTCATGGATGTCCTCCTCTGTGCTACAACAGTAGAGGAATCTTTAAAAGGCAAGAAGGGGAGCAGAAAGAAAAGAAAAGGAAGAATTAGTAATACAGGATGATGTCAGTGAACAAAGCCTTGAGAAAAGGAGTTATCTTGTACTGTATCACTAAAAAAACCACACAAGAGGTAGGGGGTGCATGTATAACCAATTTAGTCTGTCCTGTTGCCAGCAGTGATTACTTCAAATGAATCAGTGTTGGAATAGAAAATTTATTTGATGTAGGAGTTCATGAATAAGTCAAAGCAAAGTCCTCCCCAGAATTCTTGCCTATTATTCCCTGAAGAGCACTAGCAGATTGACTGATAAATATATAATCCAAATGAACTATGAAGAAGTAGAAGAAAGTGATGGAAATCTGAAATAACCCCCTCTCTATATGACACCACAAGAGAAAGGAAAAACAACGTGGAATACTTGTGGCACCTTAGAGACTAACAAATTTATTTGGGCATAAGCTTTCGTGGGTGAAAACCCACTTCATCAGATGCATGGAGTGGAAAGGAACAGTAGGCAGGTATATATACACAGTACATGAAAAGATGGGAGTTGCCTTATCAAGTTGGGGGTCAGTGCTAACGAGACAATTCAATTAAAGTGGAAGTGGGTTATTCTCAACAGTAGAATACCAAGGGAGGAAAAAGCAGTTATGTAATGGTAATGCGGCCAATGTAAACAGGGTGGCCCATTTCAAACAATTGACAAGAAGGTGTGAGTAACAGCAGGGGGAAATTAGTACAGGAAATTAGTTTTTGTAATGACCCATCCACTCCCAATCTTTATTCAGGCCTAATTTGATGGTGTCTAGTTTGCGAATTAATTCCAGTTCTGCAGATTCTCATTGGAGTCTGTTTTTGACGATTTTTTGTTGAAGAATTGCCACTTTTAAGTCTGTTATTAAGTGTCCGGGGAGACTGAAGTGTTCTCTGACTAGTTTTTGAATGTTATAATTCTTGACTTTTGATTTCTGTCCATGTATTCTTTTGCGTAGAGACTGTCCAGTTTGGCCAATGTACATGACAGAGGGGCATTGCTGGCACATGATGGCATATATCACATTGGTAGATGTGCAAGTGAATGAGCCCTTGATGGTGTGGCTGTTGTGGTTAGGTTCTATGATGGTGTCCCTTGAATAGATATACGAACAGAGTTGGCAACAGGGTTTGTTGCAGGGATTGATTCCTGGGTTAGTGTTTTTGTTGTGTGGTGTGTAGTGGCTGGTAGTATTTGCTTCAAGTTGGGGGGCTGTCTGTAAGCGAGGAGTGGCCTGTCTCCCAAGATCTGAGAGACTGAGGGATCATCCTTCAGGATAGGTTGTAGATCCTTGATGACGCACTGGAGAGGTTTTAGTTGAGGGCTGAAGGCGATGGCTAGTGGAGTTCTGTTACTTTCTTTGTTGGGCCTGTCCTGTAGTAGGTAACTTCTGGGTACCCTTCTGGCTCTGTCAATCTGTTTCTTCACTTCACCAGGTGGGGATTGTAGTTTTAAGAATGCTAGATAGAGATCCTGTAGGTGTTTGTCTCTGTCTGAGGGATTGGAGCAAATGCGGTTGTATCTTAGAGCTTGGCTGTAGACAATGGATTGTGTGATGTGATCTGGATGAAAGCTGGAGGCATGTAGGTAAGTATAGCAGTCAGTAGGTTTTCAGTATAAGGTGGTCTTTATGTGACCATCGCTTATTTGCACTGTAGTGTCCAGGAAGTGGATCTCTTGTGTGGACTGGTCCAGGCTGAGGTTGATGGTGGGGTGGAAATTGTTGAAATCCTGCTGTGGGGCTGGGCGGTTACCCATGGCAGTTCCGCTGACTTGAAGGTATAAATTGTCCCCAAATCTGGAATAGTTGTGCGTGAGGACAAAGTCACAAAGTTCAGCCATCAGGTTTGCTGTGACATTATCGGGTATACTGTTCCTGATGGCTTGTAGTCCATCTTTCTGCGGAATGTTGGTGTAGAGAGCCTCTACATCCATAGTTGCTAGGATGGTGTTTTTTGGAAAACCATCAGGAAGTCAGTGGTGTCTCGAAGATAGCTGGGAGTGCTCGTAGTGTAGGGCCTGAGGAGAGAGTCTACATAGTCAGACGGTCCTGCTGTCAGGGTGCCAATGCCTGAGATGATGGGGCATCCAGGATTCCCAGGTTTATGGATTTTCGGTAGCAGATAGAATACCTCTGGTTGGGGCTCTAGGGGTGTGTCTTTGTAGATTTGTTCCTGTGCTTCTTTAGGCAGTTTCTTGAGCAGATGGTGTAGTTTCTTTTGGTAACCCTCAGTGGGATCAGAGGGTAATGGCTTGTAGAATGTGGTATCATAGAATTGCCTAGCAGCCTCTCGTTCATATTCCGACTTATTCATGATGACGACAGCACCTCCTTTGTCAGCCTTTTTGATTATGAGGTCAGAGTTGTTTCTGAGACTGTGGATGGCGTTGTGTTCTGCACGGCTGAGGTTATGGGGCAAGTGATGCTGCTTTTCCACAATTTCAATTCGTGCACTTTGGCAGAAGCACTCTGTGTAGAAGTCCAGTTTGTTGTTTTGACCTTCAGGAGGGAGTCCACGCAGAATCCTTTTGCCTATAAATTCAGTGGTGGAGGAAAATTAAGCACACTCTGGATTACTTTTTTCAGAGTGGAAGAGTGATAAATTGTTTAACCTTATTGCTAAAATGCACCATGCCACCCTATTTGAGTATGTAGATCCTTATTGCTATTAGATATTAAGTTAAAAAAAAAAACTGTGTTCTTAGTAAGCTCCCAAAAATGAGCAATTTATTTTTTTTACTTGACTATCTCTATCTGGCTTTTAATTTAACTCATGAGTTTGGAAAGCTTTCTAATAACTAAAAACCAGCAACAACAACAAACCCAGAGCCTACTCAATGAACAATTTATTCCCCAAAACGTTGGAGCCTGGTCAGAATAAACACGTATGCTATCAGTAATATAACATAGTGTGGGCTGCATCGCAGAGGCAGATGAGTGATATCTAGGGATAGAATCCATTCATGCTTTATTTTCTGTTTTATAAAACTCAAGAGTAAACAACATCAACCAGTCATGAGCTGGTGCTTGATTCAGCAGCTTCCATGTTGAAAGGAAAGTATTTGTTAGAAAAGTGTTGATAGTTTTATGAAAGGTTCCTTGTTATTTGGGTAAGTTGAACTGGAGATAATTATACTAGGACAAAAAGGAGCTGTTTTATTAAAGCTGGCATACAATACAAAGCACTTCTACTGCTGCACTTAGCTTAACTGCTGAAATGTGAGTTGTAAACGTGCAGTCTTATTAACAAAAAGACATTTTCACATCTTTTTTCTGTGCTGTTGCTTTGATATGGCTTTCTTTTCAATTTAAATACATACTTGAGCAGTGTGCAGCCATGCAACAAGCTGTAGCTGCCTACTGCAAAGGAAACATTGTTAGCACACCATATCAAGTAAAAAAAATTAGGGCTGTCAAGTGATTAAAAAAATTAATCGTGATTAATCGTACTGTTAAATAATAATAGAATACCATTTATTTAAATATTTTTGGATGTTTTCTACATTTTTAAATATATTGATTTCAGTTACAACATAGAATACAAAGTGTACAGTGCTCACGTTATATTTATTTTTTATTACAAGTATTTGCACTGTAAAAAACAAAAGAAATCGTATTTTTCAATTCACCTAATACAAGTACTGTAGTGCAATCTCTTTATTGTGAAAGTTGAACTTACAAATGTAGAATTATGATCAAAAAAACTGTATTCAAAAATAAAACAATGTAAAATTTTAGAGCTTGCCAGTCACTCAGTCCTACTTTAGCCAATCGCTCAGGCAAACAAGTTTGTTTACATTTGCAGGAGATAATGCTGCCTGTGTGTTGTTTACAATGTCTCCTGAAAGTGAGAACAGGCATTCTCATGGCACTGTTGTAGCCGATGTCGCAAGATATTTACGTGCCAGATGTGCTAAAGAGTCATATGTCCCTTCATGCTTCAACCACCGTTCCAGAGGACATGCATCCATGCTGATGACGGGTTCTGCTCGATAACAATCCAAAGCAGTGCAGACCAACATATGTTCATTTTCATTATCTGAGTCAGATGCCACCATCAGAAGGTTGATTTTCTTTTTTGGTGGTTCGGATTCTGTAGTTTCTGCATCGGAGTGTTGCTCTTTTAAGACTTCTGAAAGCATGCTCCACACTCATCCCTCTCAGATTTTGGAAGGCACTTCAGATTCTTAAACCTTGGGTCAAGTGCTGTAGCTATCTTTAGAAATCTCACATTGGTACCTTCTTTGTGTTTTGTCGAATCTTTAGTGAAAGTGTTCTTAAAATGAACATCATGTGCTGGGTCATCATCCGAGACTGCTGTAACATGAAATATATGGCAGAATGTGGGTAAAACAGAGCAGGGGACATACAATTCTCCCACAAGGAGTTCAGTCACAAATGTAATTAACACGTTATGGAATGGTGGCCAAAGCATGAAGGGCCATACAAATGTTTAGCATATCTGGCACCTAAATACCTTGCAATGCCAGCTACAAAAGTGCCATGCAAATGCCTGTTCTCACTTTCTGGTGATACTTTAAATAAGAAGAGGACATCATTATCTCCTATAAATGTAAACAATCTTGTTTGTCTTAGCAATTGGCTGAACAAGAAGTAGGACAGAGTGGACTTGTTGGCTCTGAAGTTTTACATTGTTTTGTTTTTGAGTGCAGTTACATAACAAAAAAATCTACAGTTGTAAGTTGCTCTTTCACGATAAAGAGATTGCATTACAGTACTTGTATGAGGTGAATTGAAAATACTATTTCTTTTGTTTATCATTTTTACAGTGTAAACATTTGTAATAAAAATAACATATATTTTTCAATTACAACACAGAATACAATATATATGAAAACGTGGAAAAACATCCAAATATTTAATAAGTTTCAATTGGTATTCTATTGTTTAACAGTGTGATTAAAACTGCGATTAATCACGATCAATTTTTTTAATCATGATTAATTTTTTGAGTTAATTGTGTGAGTTAACTGTGATTAATCAACAGCCCTAAAAAATCTCTAAACCAATATACACTATTCCTATTCCTTTGAGATTTCAAATGATGGGCTTAATCCAACTCCCAGTGAAGTCCAATGAAGGTTATGTAATCCCCATCACTGGAGGTTTTTAAGAACAGGTTGGACAAACACCTCTCAGGGAATGTCTAAGTTCACTTGGTCCTGCCTCAGATCAGGGGGCTAAACTAAATGACCTCACGAGATCCCTTCCAACCTATATTTCTATGATTCTATGGAAGTTTTGCCATTGACATTAGAGGGAGCAGAATTGATCCCAGTAAATTCAGGGACAAATTCAATAAAAGTACCCCAGGGCCATTGAACTCCCACTTTAGTGTAGCACAACCAACTGGCCAACTTTGTACTCACATTCCACTAGTAAAGGTTTCTAATCCTCACATTCTATTATCATTTTCATTTTTTCAAAAAAAATTTCAATTTTTAAAAAATATTTCAGAATATTTACTAAGCAAAACACACTACTCCCACAACACGCAGTTTGCGATTGTTAGCAATATTTGGGATAAATATATGGCACAAACAATCTTTGGCTGTTCTTACTTCATAATGACAGAAGGAAAGTTTCATTTATTTGGATTATCATTCCCCGCACAGTTGAACTTGAAAATATAAATTCAGTAAAGGTGTAGTTAACACAGTAGCTTATTGAGCTTTCTAGTCAAAACTCTCAAGTTTAAATTTTGATTGGCTGACATCAGTAGCCTGCAGTTAATCCTTTTTTTGTCATTTTATACAGACCTTGTTTGCATCTTTGCAAACTCTATCCTAACTTTTCATTCTTATTCCCAAAAGAGTGTTCTATGATTTAAAGCTGGTGTAGTTATCAATGGCTAGTCCAGCAGGGTAGGACTAGACTAGAATGGACCTTTCAAGCTTTGAATATTAGAAATACTATTTTGAGTAAGAAATAGGAATCATAAAATTTTTGCCTTTTGGGAGCATTGTTTTAACTTAATACTTTAACCTTTGGTGTAACTAGTCGACCTTCTCCAAAGCCCTCAGCAATTCTTTCTTCCCAATAGCCTTCAACACCTATACCATTCAGATCTCAGAAACTGAGGAGAATTGGACAGGACTGGTACTTGGATGGGAGAACTCAGAGGAATGTTAGGTCTGCAGGAAACGGTACTGGTAGTTCAGTATGGTTGATTCTCTTCCTTCAGAGTCAGGTACTGAACAATTGCCTAAGCATGTTGCCAGGAGTTCAGTGCTGCTGAAGGTTTACTCATAGAAATTAATGGGGTTATAGCAGAAGCCCACAATGTTTCTGAACATACCACCCTCTCCAGTTTGAAGGACCCTATACATGTTATGGTTCTCAGGGTTTTTTTTAAATTAAATCCTTATGCAAGTGGAATCCCCAGCTGCCCATTTAGGATTGCTCTAAGTCCACTTTGCACCAGCAGAGTGTCAAAAGAGGAATTTAAAATAATGCAGGATTTGGTCCATGACTCTTATCAAGTACAAAGAAATGCATGTTTCATGACACAAGAGTTTTTACTGCATTTTTGTGATATCAGGATCTAAATATGTTCTTTTACATGATACGATTAAAACACAAATGTTAAATCAATATGTTTATCAAAAGATAGTAGATATTTTCATAAAGTACTTAATTGTGCTTTTTGCTCTCTCTGGGAAATCATATTGTAGTGGTAGTTTAATAGAATGCGCAAAACATAGTTGATTTATGATAAAATTATGTATATGGACTTCTGCATGTGAGACACCAGTGTGTACCTATGTACATTTTATGTTTCTATTTCAGCAGTTTTGTTGTTGTTTATATTTGGCGATTATTGATTTAACAACATTATGTGTTTTGGCTCAGAATTAAAGTAGCTGTGTTGTAATGAAATATGTATTTCTTTGTACTTGATATGAATATAGTGTTTGATTATTTTGTAGACAGTGTAACTATTCTTTTTTCCTTCATTGAAGATGTTTGGATTTTGTAAATGTATCAATTTATAAATTTGTCATTTAGAAATCTTAACTGTTTTTGAAACAAAAAGTTTTTCTCAATGTCCTATTTTTAACACAGTTTGTTTTATGACATTTAAAATAAAGATACAGTTTTAAAGATACTAAATAAATAGGAAAGAGGAGTTGCCAGACTATAAAATTAAAGGAGTTAATAATGCCCCTACTAGATTGGGAAATGTTTGTGCAAAGAATCTGATAGCAAAAAATGCATTGTCTAAACAACACATAATCCCATTCTGGGATTGGAAAGAATTTGTCAGTGGCAGGAGCCGTCACAGAATATATTACATAAGAACATAAAAATGGCCACACTGGGTTAGACCAATGGTCCACTTAGCCCAGTATACTGTCGTCTGACAGTGGCGGGTACTGGGTGCTTCAGAGGGAATGAACAAAACAGGACAATGTATTCACTTTCTCCGTGCCATTCATAATTTTATAGACATCTATCACATCCCCCCTTGGTTGCTTGTTATCTAAACTGAACACTCCTAGTCTTATTTATCTCTTCTCATATGAAAATTGTTCCATACCCCCAATCATTTTTGTTGTACTTCTCTACCTTTTCTAATTCTAATGGTTTGAGTTGGGGCAACCAGAATTGCACACAGTATTCAAGGTGTGAACATACCATGGGTTTATATGATGGCATTATGATATTTTCTGTCTGATTATCTATCTCCTTCCTAATGGTTCCTATCATTCTATTAGCTTTTTTGACTGCTGCTGCACAATGAGCAGATGTTTTCAGAGAACTATCCAAAGTGTCTCCAAGTTCTTTTTCTTGAAGGATAACAGCTAGTTTTGATCACATCATTTTGTATGTAAAGTTGGGATTATGTTTTCCAATGTACATTACTTTGCATTTATCCACACAGAACTTCTTCGGCTGTTTTGTTGCCCAGTCACCCAATTTAGTGAGATCCCTTTGTAACTGTTCACAGTTAGCTTTGGACTTAACTATCTTGAGTAGTTTTGTATCATCTGCAAACTTTGCCTCCTCACAGTTTATTCCCTTTTCCAGATCATTTATGAATATGTTGAACAGCACTGGTCCCACTATATATCTGTAGGGGACCCAGCTATTTACTTTTCTCCACTGTGAAAATTGACTGTTTATTCCTGCCCTTTGTTTCCTGTCTTTTTTAACCAGTTACTGAGCCATGAGAGGATTTCTTCCCTCTTATCTCATGACTTCTTACTTTGCTCAAGAACCTTTGTTGAGGCATCTTGTCAAAGGTTTTCTGAAAATCCAAGTACACTACATCAACTGGATCACCCTTTTCCACATACTTGTTGACACCTTCAAAAAATTCTAATGGATTTGTGAGACATGATTTCTCTTTACAAAAGCCATGTTAACTCTTCCCCAACAAATAGGGTTCATCCACGTGTCTGATAATTCTGTTCTTTACTATAGTTTCAACCAGTTTGCCTGGTATTGAAGTTAGGCTTACCAGTTTGTAATTGCCAGGATCGCCTCTGAAGCCTTTTTTTTCTTCTAAATTCGCATTACATTAGCTAACCTTCAGTCATCTGGTACAGAGGTGGAGTTAAGCGACAGGTTACGTATTTCATATCTGAGTTCCTTCGAAACGCTTGGGTGAATACCACCTGGTCCTAATGATTTATTACTATTTAATTTATCAATTTGTTCCAAAACCTCTGCTATTGACCTCAGTCTGGGACAGTTCCTCAGATTTGTCACCTAAAAAGAATGGCTCAAGTGTCGGAATCTCCCTCACCTACTCTGCAGCAAAGGCTGATGCAAAGAATTCATTTAGCTTCTAGGCAATGCTCTTGTTGTCTTCCTTAAGTGCTCCTTTAGAGCTCAGATGTCCAGTGGCCCCACTGATTGTTTGGCAGGCTTCCTGCTTTCTGATGTACCTAAAAAAATTGTTGATAGTTTTTGTGTCTTTAGCTAGTTCTTCTTCAGATTCTTTCTTGGCCTGCCTTATACCTCTACACTTGACTTGCAAAGTGTATGTTCCTTTCAATTTTCCTCAATCGGATTTTACCTCCAATTTTTAAAGGATGGCTTTTTGCTGCTACCCACCTCCTTTATTCTGCCACAGTGGCTTTTTTTTTTTTAATTGGGGTATACATTTGGTTTGAGTCTCTATTATGGTGTTTTTAAATAGTTTCAATGCAGTTTGCAGGCATTTTATTCTTGTGACTTTTCCTTTTAATTTCTCTTTTTTCCATTTATTTATCGCTGGCCAGTCCTATTGACTGCCTGGCCTGAAGCACTACTGCATCCCACCCTCCCAAGAGTCTGCTGGAGGAACCCAAGGAGTAAATTGGACCCTTATTTTGCCAACTAAAAAATTATTTGCATTGTGTGACATAAATGGACACAAACAAAAATGTTAGTCACAGTCTCCTTGGACTGCGAGATCTTTAAGGGATGGGTCTTTAATTTTCACCTAGGTGTGCACATGTGCTCTTACTCTCTATCTTCTGAACTCTGTTCCTAGGTTCCTATTTTTAACTTTTTGCTTCTTGAACATGTTTCTGTTCTGTTCCTTCCTTCTTTTTTCCTCTCTTCCTTGTATATCTGTTTAAGACCTAAAGACTTGAAAGCTCTTTATTTGTTTTATATTGCATATGTGTTTAAATCTCAGCCCATATCTTTGTCCAGGCCGATCTCTTTGCTTCAGAGATTGTTTTCTCTGATTACATGTCTCCTGATCCTTTCCTCCACAGCCAAGCTTTTGCAATCCTCCTCTTTTAGCCTACTTTCTCCTCTACATACTTCTCATTCCCTCTAGCCCTCTTTATCTCTTTCCTCCTATGCAGCACATGCCTTTGTAGTTGTTATTTTATATATCTGGCTTTGTCTTCCAGGCTTTCAGCTCCCAACTGTTGCTGCTATTGCTGTCTCTCATTGCCTGTATGTCTGTCTCAACACACATACATATTTTTTTCTTTTCAGTCCTTCTGCATATTTCTAGCATTTTCAAATAACAGAGCTGTCAGTCTATTTTGTAGCAGTTGTAATTATTGGGGCTGCTCAGTGCTGAAGTAAACCAAACCCTCAAAGTGCCAGTAGCACACCCGGTTCAGAGGTAAACACAGTAGGTGCTTCAACAGCTAGGCCTTTTAGGCACTAGCCCTGGTGTGTCCCAATAACCCCGTTCCGACACATGTAAGTGAAAGGGTACTTTACTAAGGCTGGCAGGAAAGGGAAAGTTTGCAAGTAACCTAGGTACAGGGGCTTACGCAGTTAGAATTTAAAGTAAGCAATAGTGGTTCTTGTTTAGGTCCATGGGCAGTTCAATCAAGAGTCAGGACTCTTCATGCCTGGTGCCTGGAGTTCCCTCTCCAGTTCAGTCTCTAGTCTAGCAAATAGGATCTTGCAGATTTCCAGGCCAAGCTCAGTTAGCGCCCCACAAGTCCCATAGAGACCTGCGCCCAGCTGTAATATCCGGCAGTGAAAACCTGTTCTGCATTCAGGTCTTAGGGGTCCCTCAGTGCCTCCAGCTTCTCTGTATCTTCTGGCACACCATGCAGCAGCCACTTCCCAACAAACCCCATCTATTTCCTGGTTCAGGACCTTTCTCCTTACCTGGAGAGAGGAAATGGAAGTGCAGCAAAGAGGGGATGCTCTAAAGCCCCAATTCTTGAGACACTAACACATGCTTATTGTTATTTATGTGAGCATGGGTCTACTCATGTGCCTTAAGCTAAGTGCATACATAAGCATTTGCAGAATTGACGTCCTATTTGGTTCATGCCAGAATCAGAGGTCATTAGTATGCCAGAGACAATGGAACAAAGCCTTAAAAATGTGTAAGTAAAAGCTCATAAATAAAGCAGAAAGTTAGTGCTTTTACAAATAATAGTTCAGTTCTTATATCTGTGCCCTGTAACTGTGTATGTCATTATAATGATTTTATATACATTAATACCACAAAAAGACAAATTTTACAATAGCTTTAGGGTTTTTTCACATTTCATTAATGTACTATGAAAATGTGTGTCATGTAAAATATCTTTATATTATAACTGTCTGTCTTTTCTAGGTAGCTATTTTGAACGTACTGCCAGAAACACACAGCACTCCCACAAATTGCCTTTTTTAAACTAAAGAACAGCTTCACAGATTCCCTTGACACCTATTAAGTATGATCTAATACTGCCTTTATACCACCTACACTCCATCTCAGCAACCATTCCGTAATTTTGAATGTCTGTACTTTTGCATCCTACACCTTTTCTTTAAAAAAAATAGCAGTAATTGAAGCTTTGGTAGTCATCAATGACAATTTTACTTAATCTTTAAGAATGTATCATTTTGAAAAATAACATTAAAACCCTTATGATTTTCTAATTAAAATAACTATGACTATAATTCACAGATGGTTTACTTTTACAGGAGTCTGAATGACATTAAAATTTCAACCTCAGATGAGAGCATTTTGTAGTCCTGAAAGTATTGAGAACTGAGTGTCTTGGTAGTAGAACATTTTAACCTTCCCCCCACCCCCTTGACAAGCAAGAAACATTATGTGATTAGAGAGAAGACCAAAATGAAGACAGGCTGTAGTCTCAAAAACTGTTTTTATGAGACACATAACTGATGTATGAAATCCAAACATTTTCATTATTCTCCCTTTCAAGGAGTATCAACATTATACATTGTGGAGTGAGTATAGATGTTCTAGGTTAACTTCAGAAGATTCATTTCAAAGGTAGATCTATTCAAAGCTCAATTAATACTAAAGTAATCTAATGTCTCATGCCAATTTCTCTAACAGTAGATGTTGTTTAAAGGTGTACTGTCAGTAGAGATGTCACATGTTGCAAAAAATCGTAAATAGTGTTTACGCAAATTTAAAAATGAATTTGCTTCAGTCATGATTGTGTTCCTTTTGGGTTCACTTATAAAGCTCCATAGGCTTCTTTGAGCTTCCCATCTAATTATAAACTCATCCACTCCAGGAATATATACAATACTGTGTTTCTTATGAGACTAAGTGCAACTAACCAACAAATTTCATATATAAAGAGTTTTAAATTCTCAAAGTGAATTTTTCATGTTCAATCCAAAGGCTAAAAGAAAAATGCAAAAACAAAAATGTGTTGAATAAATACAAGTGATGTACAAATTTGAGGAAGCTTTAGTCCGCTCATTCAGTCAAACATTTGCATGCAGAAAAAGAGAGAAAATCATTTAGCATCAGCTGTTTGTAATACTCGTCTTTTCAACAAAAATATATCCACTGAAGTGAAAATGCTAAACACAGGAAAGTGTCTATAGTTTTGCATTATTATTTTAAATATTTTGGTAGTTAGGATGTCATGGTACATGTACATGGTAATTTAAAATATATAATCCCCGCCCAGAGGACTTTATAGCAGCATGGAAACAGACATGAAAAGAGTGAAAGAAAGATGCTTAGAGGGTGGTTAGGAAGAAGAATTGTGTGGAGCTATGTGGGGAATATGCAGAAATCAGAGCAGGCACACAACTGGGCAGAGCCTTGAAACTGAGAATGAAAAGCTTCAATTTGATACAGAAGGCTAATGGAAACCTTAGAAAAGAAGGTAAAAAGAGGAAGTAACATAATCAGAGTAGAAGGAAAAGATTAGTTTAATGGGTGTCATCATGCCCAACACTGGGGCCTCTGAGAACCACTCTAATACAAATAATAAATAATGATAATAATACTAACAGAAGGATTTTGGATGAGTGGAGTAAAGTAGTGAGGAGCAGGGATACCAGAGAGAAGGGGGTTGCAGTAGTCAAGACAAGAAATGAGAACAGCATAGCAAACGTGTTAGCCATAGGGATAGAGAAGAAAAGAACAGGGTTTTTTCTGGGGCGGGGAGGGTTGAAGGGGGAAGTTTGAAAAGTTGATGATTGAGAGGTTAGTTACAACCCATAGAACTTAGTGACAAACTTGATGTGGTGGGAGAAGTCAAGAGAGGAATCTAATATCACACCAAAATTTTGGACGTGTGTGTCAGGAAGGAAGATCGAATTTTCAGCAGTGAGGACGAAGAGAGGAATTTGGGATGATTTTCCTGGGGAAATAAGGGGAGTTATTTGTTGGTACATTCACTTGACCTTGAAGCAGGGAATCCAAGAGTAGATGCCTGAGGGACAGAGATGCAAATCTAAACAAAGGGAGAGAGATATGTGGGAATCAGTGGCATAGAGATGATAGTTGAAGCCATGGTAACATTTGAGGTTATCCAGAAAATAGTCGAGAAAAAAAGAGGAGACCTGAGGACAGAACCCTAAGGAAAGGCAGCAGAGACTGGGCAAGGAGTGATGGAGAAACCAAAAGAGACACTAAAGGAGCAAGTCAGAGAATTAAGAGAACCAGGCAGGTATAGAATGGTGAAAGTTTGGGGAGGAGGGAGAGATCAACTGCACAAAGTCAGCTGATAAATCAAGAAGGATAACCCCATAGAGGAATGGCCCCATAGACTACAGTATAAAGAGGTCACTAGAGACCTTGGTGAGATCTTTTTGGCTAAGTAAGGAAGTGGTGGTTGCATTTCTTTGACTCAAGGAAAGGGCATAGTCTTGCTTGTATAAGCAAGTATACTTGTATAGTAAAAGGCAGGGAGAAATGATTCTGCAAATTCTATTGCAAGATAAAAGTAATTTTATTCCACTTTGTGAAAGGAATAACTATTCCAGAATAAAATCGCTTGTATTCTGCAATAGAGTGTCCATATGGGAGAATTATTCCAAAATAGCTATAGTGGAATAATTATTCCATAATAGCTATGCTGAAGAATTTTCCCATGTAGACAAGGCCTAAGATTCTCTGTAGGTTTCTACTAAAGCAAGTTTAGTTAAATGTAGTTCCCACCTCCCTCAAAAGGCTTAATTTACTATGCTGATTGTGCACGAGAATGAAATAGATAGAAATTTTAGAAAAGAGTCTTTGCATCTTTATATATAAGATATATATATAAATAAGAATCTTTATATCCTCAAATCAGAATTTAGATAACTCACCTATCATTTTCATCTGCAAAATTTGGGAGTTAAATTACTGAAGGCCACTTTGAACATTTGGTACAAAACATCAATCTACATGAAGTCACAGGAATGGAAGAATGCCCTAAACCATTTCTGAATTTGGTTTTAAGTTTCTAGACTTGATTTATATTTCATAGTTTAGCATTATTATCAGTGGCATATATCTGCCAGTAGTGGTCAGATAGAAAAGAGTGAGTTGAAGAAAGTGTGCACATTTCCTTGCTAATTCCTATGTCTCAGATTTATACTACAAGTAGATATTGTACAAAGTGTCACACCAATTTGCTGCCAAAAATGGTGAGCAATTTCAAAAAAGAAAGACAGTACACTAAGTGAAGTAATAAACATTGAGCAACCATCCTCTGTAGCTTTCTGGGAATGCAACAAACATAATAAAACAAAACAAATGAATAGCTAGATGGTATCTACAGCATGAAGAGTGAAGCTTGACAATTTTGGACCTCCCTTTCCCACAACACACACATAAACCAAAGCAAGCAACATAGTGTAAGTTAATGAAACCACCACAACTGTAAATTTGGTTTTGTGAATGTCATATTCTTCCAGATATTTAGGAATTTTTACAGGAAATATCATACCGGATCTTACCATTGGTCCCTCTTGTACAGTATCTTATTCCCAACAATAGCTAATACTGGGTGTCTCAGAGGCAATTATAAAACTCCCATAATGCAGTTACTTGTTTATTGATATATGGAGGTGGGAGAGGAGAGGAAATTTATTCTTGACCCAACTAATAAAAGTAGCTGGGATGTTTGGTAGGCACGCAGGAGGCAAGTTGATTAGCGAGAATAGCACTTTTATTAACTACAAAAGTAGCTATCTAAATAAAAGAATTAACAAAGTCTTTCGCAGAAAAACATTATGTATCTTCTCACTAGCAAAATCATTCCCATGCCTTCCAACATCAAGAGCACCGGTAGTCATAATTATTTTCCTATCTGGTGAATTTTGTTGTCCAAACCACCTACACTTTACAGAAATGTAGTTTGTATGTTAGAAGATCTGAAATTTGAGACTTCCAATTTTAAATTTGAATAATCTCATTATAACAGTAAGTAGCCACACATATAGGTCTCACTTGTCAGTTAAGCCTGTGGCCAGAATAATGTGTAGTATAATAGCATAAGGGCTGGAGGGAAACAATCCCCCCACCAGACTTGGGCATGGAAACACAACTGCTCTACAGCTGCTGCTTTTGTCTAACTGTAAAATACAGTCCTAGAGATGTAACCATCTCTCCTTTGGCCCATACCTAACCCTCCACAAGGGGTGCAGACTTCACTGTGTTGTGTCTCTGAATCCTGCCACTCATTCTTCACACAGCAGAACTGTACTCTTTCATCTGCATTCTCTATGCCTGCAGAAGAAATGAGCAAAACTTCACCCCCCCCCACATAGACCGATAGTTATGAGCTGAATCACACGCATGTTGGAATGGGTTGGGGAATCTTTACTTTCATCTCCAAAAGTCCAGGCTGCTAAGAGATAACATAAAAGAGAATCTCTCTATGATCTTTGGTAGAGTTTATCTCTCTCTCTCTCTCTTTTTTTTTTTTTTTTTTTTGGCCAGATTTAGAGGACCTAATGCAAAGCCCATTGAAGTCAAATAGAGTTTTGAGTTTACAAGCTGGTATCTGGCCCTGTGGCTACATGTACAATAACAACTTTTACGAGTGTAATTCACCACTAGTGCAGCTTTACCCCCAGTAGCAGTGCTGGAAGCTTCACGTGGACATAGGGTTGCCAGTCCTTCAGGTTTGTCCTGGAGTCTCCAGGAATTAAAGATTATCTTTAATTAAAGATTATGTCATGTGATGAAACCTCCAGGAATATGTCCAACCAAAACTGGCAACCCTATGTGGATAGGGCACTGGCATTTTGTGCTTCTAAGTGACTAATGCTGCAGCCAATGGAACTGCACAAATGGTGAATTATCGCTACAAAGCTTGTTAGTACAGGCAAGGCCTAGAGGTGAGACAATCAAAAACTGTTAAATTAGTTTGGCATCCAATTCAGAAGAGTGTTGTGGTGCAAATTCTGCCAAAATATTAGCCAATCATTTTTGGCCTAAATGATTCCTGTTTGGAAAGCACTTTGGGACCCTTCAGTATGAAAAGTGCAATATAAATGTAAGGTTTTATTAATATTTCTTATTATACGAGTTGGTTAAAGAGGGTTACAATACATGGGAGATTTGAAACTGTAGGTTTGTTTCATCATTGCATACTGACATTTCTTTACTTTGGTTTTAGCCATGTCCAGCACTGAATCATTGCTTAAATTATTTAATCAGAGTTTTGCATATGCTTTTATTAACTGACTGTAGATTTTGCTGAAATCAAACAGCGGTATAGTATTATGTTAATTCTGTAACCTCGGCTGCGTATATGGGGTATTCTGAAGAAAGCACAACATAAGTTGCAATATCTTCTGTGTTTTATCAGCTTATGATGATTTGAGCTTTTTTTGTCCATTTGTACAAAGGTTATTTTTTCTAATTCTGCTGTCAGTCACACAAAGGCATCCCCACAGAAAATATTTTCAATGGGGCTCCATTGGTGTAACAGAGCAGAACCAGGCTTGTAGGCTACAAGCAAGTAAAATTTGGAATAATTTGAGCAATTAGTGCCAGACTTGTACAAATTAATCCACACACCTATTAATCATACAGGTGAGTAGCAATCCCAGCAGCAAAAAGAGCTATGTTCTTCATTAGCTCAGTGCGTGCTTGTTTCTTCTTTACAATTCTAAGTAGCAAAGAAATGCTTCTTCCACAAAAATCTTGAGAAGAAAATAGCACATGAGAGCAACTCTTACTTAATCAATACTCCCATTTTCTCAGTATTCACTGTTTGTAAAGACACAGGTTTTTGAAGGCAGCTAGAAAGAAATGTCTTTGAAAGTTGTGCATAAAAAGAACTGCTAAGGATTTTTTGTATTGTCTATGTGCATGTTCGGAAAGTTTCAAAAGCAAGGTGTTTCCTTGTGGCCTTATAAATGGAAGGGAAAAACACCAAATACAGGTATTGTGACATATATTACGTTTCTGATCTCGTCTCAACCGTTTGCTAGATGCTTTATGTATGATCATTATTTATCTATAATCATCTTGCCCTTTTTTTTCGTGATGGTAAAGGTTTCTCTGCTGTTTGTATTTTAGATAGGAGTCCAAAAAGTGTTTCTAAAGTACTGGCAAGCTGACCATCTCAATGATTTGTGCCTTCAACTGCAGAGGAAAATTATAACTTGTCAAAAAGGTAACAATTACAGAACAAATATTTCTGAACTATAATTTTTGTACATTGAGTGCAAGAACATTTTGTGATATGGGAGTTTTCTCTTCCTTGATTAGTTATTGTATTTGACACATTTCCAAACAATTCCACCTCCAACTAACTGACTATACAGATTTTTAGAAGTCCAGACTGACATTGTTAACAAGAGCACCTTTTGTCTGACAAACCCAGTTTCAGTTCTAGTTTCTGGCTGCAGTTAAAACTAAATGTCCCTCTATCATTCCTTTTTCACCAGTGCTTCTTGTTTTTTAAAGAACAGACTATATTTCTAGGATTTGAGAGTTTTTAATATCACTCTTAATTCCCCACTATATAACAAATAAAGTATAGAAGATGCAAACTTTTTAAATATTTGCATATATCTTACATCCATAAAACAGCGATTTTAATGCTACTAATTTAGGGTGTTGGTTGTCTTTATTTTGTTCTCATTTGCGGTATCTTGCTTATTTTCTTTTGGCTTGTTTTTTTTTTTCTCTTTGACTTTTATGTTGGTGTCTTTACTAAGGTCATTTTGACATTTTTGGCACACTTTTTAAGGAGATACTATCCACTGTCTCCTGATTTCCTGTAGTTTCTGTTCTATTTCCCATCAGAATCTCAAATAACCATTTCAAAAGTGAATATTGCTTTGTATAAAACAGCTTCCTTCACACTATACATTATTTATTTAGTTGGCTTGTAGCAGCAACAATTCACATTAACACTTTTAAAAAAAGCTGACTCAATAGACAGAAGTACGTCTTGATTTTACAGTTGTTACGTAGTTGGTTAAAAAATGTCCTGGATATATATATTTTTTAAAACTGTCAATTTAATGATCTGTTCTTCACTAAATGGGGGTTATAGAGAGAAAGCAGGGGAAAGAGAGAGAACACTTGAAGCAAGGGGAACAAAGTCATCTGTGTGGAAATAATAATAGGAATTAATAATGTTTCAGATTTTGGAGGACGGTAGTTTACACAGGTCCCCATTCAACAAGGTATTGAAGCACATGTCTAACTTGAAATGCAATTAGCCCCATTGCCTCCACACATTTATCTGCAATAGAAAAGCAAAACTGATTCATCCTGCTTTCCCTCTCGTGCTGACTACCAACAGAAGTTGACAATCTTCACCTTCTTGCATCTAGTTTAAACTCAATGACCAGTAATATTCCACTTCACCACAAACCAGACCTTCCTCAGCTGCCATAACACCAAGGTTTACATGACATCTGCAAAGTTTAATCCTAAGTAAGGAGGATAAATGCTTTCTTAACTTCCCACAAAATTCAGTTTCTCAGCTTCTTGTTTCCAGCCTCTGGATTTGACTTCCATTTAAAAATTCACTTTCTCAGGAACAGTATTTAGAAAGCTCTCACCTATTGTGGGGCAGATTTTGCCTGTCTTTACACAGGTGTGGGAAGTCTGAGTAAGCTGATGGAGTAAGGAACATTCCTGTCCCACACATGGCTTGAGTAAGGCCCAGGCAGACTTCCCCCATCCATGCATCGGCCTGCAAAGTAAGCAATACTCCACAAATAGGTGTAGTTGCAAGTATGTAACAACAGCAAGCCCAGGAGCTTTGAGAGGTTTGGGATGCCTTCTGCTTCTCCCCAGAAAGCAGTATGACTCAACATGACCTTACATAACCCATTCTACCCCTAGAATAAATGGATTGCACCGAGTCTACTGACAGCAACGCAAAGGTACTCTTAGGCTGATGGACATCAGTCTTGTTGTACTTCAAGCCAGAGATCTTTTGAAGCTAAAGACATGTCTTTTTCTTTATGACATATTGATTAAGGGCATAATGCAGTGGCATCAAATACCAGTCATGACATTAGATTGTCCAGAATAGACTCACATCTGTAGATCAGGGCAATCTCTAATAGGTAATCTATTATTGAAATGGGTAAAATGAAGTTTTACATTTATTTATTCAAATATAGTCATTGTGCCTATCTCAAATTCAAAGCACAGTAAAAAATGTATATCATTTTCATAAAATAATATAACAGGACACCTCAGAGTTCTCCAAAAGAAAAACAGCCCTCATACAAAAATTTTATCGATCCCAAACATTATTATCCATCCAAACCTTTCCAGTCATCCCCTCAGTAATTTACCACCCTGCCTTCAACAAAATCCTGAGAAAACAGGTAAGTCTTTCATCATGTGTTGATAGGTCATCAAGCCCAGACTGTAGTGGAGAAAGGAGGGAAGCAACTTAAAGAGCCAAGTATCCCTCCCTGAAAATTGCCTACGAGACCCATCCCACCTAAACCAGGAGCTGTGAGCTCAAATACTTCAGATTATCACAACCTCTGTAGTAACCCATGGGTGTACAAGTTCAGCAGCTACCCAGGAGCAGTTCTGATCATTCTGAATCAACTAGAGAACTGATTAGGGGACTGAGGGAAAAGCTAATTTTCCTGAAGTTCTTCCATCACAATCCAGCCAAAGAATGAATTAATTTATCTGTGTATAGAAGCCAAATCCACAACCTTCCACAATTTCCACAACACCAATCTTTGTACCAAAGGGAACCCTAAAGAATCAGGTACACCTCTGGCATTGGGAGTGGCCAACATAAATGAGGAAAGCAGTGCAGTAAGGACTACATTATGAACAGCAGAGCCTGCCAAAAGATGACACTTCCATTTAGCTTCCATTGGAGGTTTCAAAATTTGTTTTCATTGTGCACTGGAATGAAAACAAAAACTCTCAAATATTTTAATGAAGACAGAATTTTGTTGAAATGTCCATTTTTGGATTGAAACCAGAGCTGTTCAATTCAGGAAGTTTGTGGGAGGCGGTGTATGTGTGTGTGGAGAAAGTCTTTCTCTCTCAGTCTTCTCAATGAACTTAGTCGAAGTGGGTATTCACCCACGAAAGCTTATGCTCCAATACTTTTGATAGTCTATAAGGTGCCACAGGACTCTTTGTCGCTTTTTAGTCAAAACCGATACATCTCTGCCTCAATGAAACTGCATATGTCATCAAAAATATTATGACCAGTTTTAATGACCAGCATATCAATTTCAGTGTCCCGTCCTCTGCAGTCCTGCTAACAATCATAATGTAGATTTATCCAGCACATATATATATTTCTTATCCTCTACCATTGGTTGACTTTTGCTTTATTTATCTTTAAAAAAATAAAACAAAAATATCTAAAACAAAGATAAAAAAGTCTCACAGCTTTAGAAATATATTGTTTTCTTCAAGGTGATTTAGGATTTTCTGCTTAAATGTTTAGCAAATATGCCATTTGCTCTGAAAATATATTTCAGAAAGTACAGCAGGTGAAGGAACAATTCTATATGATTAAGCTCTTTCAATATTGTGTATTTGAGAGCAGTGAACTCTCCTAGATTATGTTCTGTGCATGTATTCATTACCTCCTCAACACCAGCATTTTATGAGTTCAGATTCCGTAATGTGTGCGTCAAATATGAAGCCTCTCATAA
This sequence comes from Trachemys scripta elegans, assembly GCF_013100865.1. Lineage (NCBI taxonomy): Eukaryota > Metazoa > Chordata > Testudines > Emydidae > Trachemys > Trachemys scripta. The sequence goes on along the minus strand of NC_048298.1, from coordinate 241,896,674 downwards.
AATTGTCAAAAGGAAAATGCACTATTAATTTCCTTTTGAACTAAATAAGGTTAGTGCATTAATGTTTCTGATGTTAAAGAAGTCAACTTTTATTATAAAATGTGGTTAGAGAGATTGAGACACAGTTGGCTACAATAATGGAAATGTAAATCCTCAAATTCCTCCATTATAAACATGCTTGAAATAGATAAGACTGCGTGAATTCAAACCCCAGTGAATTTTGGAGACAGAGAATACTGGTATATTCACATTAACCTTTCCTACATTTCAAGCAATTAAACACTGAGCATCCAAATCTGATTATAAATATATAAACAAAGACAAGGAAGGTGATAACAAATATCTTATGTTGCTCTCAGCTTTATCCTCTTTATTTTATTCAGTAACATTTTACATTCCTGGAAGACATTTTTCCTTTAGATTAGTTCAGCATGACTGTTTTCTTTTTCATTTTACATTACAGCATTCCTAAGAGCTAAATACTCAGTTGTGCAATTAAAAAAAAAGTTGTATGCTTTTTAGATTTTTGGCAGGTCTTTATCTGAAAACCTTAATATCAATTTTTTTATTGTTTTGATGCTTTTTTCCCTTGAACTCAAACAACATTGAATAAAGGCAGTCGTCAAATTTTGCTCACCTTAGTCATAGGAATATTTCCTTTTGCTGTAATGGGACTAACTACATGAATGAGTGAGATTTGGCTCAATGTGGATATTTGTTCTTACTAGATGGAAGTCAAAGTAATAAAATCACCTAAATATTCCTGGCATCAGTTAAATAGTCCTAAAACAGCTTCCCAGTGGGACACACTGCATTTCTAACCCTGGAAAAAGACGATACATGTGATTTTAATTTGTGACATTTTCATGAATAGAAAAAACTATATTTGGTGATCGTAGGGGTGCATTACATTTAAATATATTTATTTTATTTCATTTTTTCTCCCTGAATCCTTTACATTTTTACTAAGGTGAACTAATGCACATGATTTTGCAGGCAGAAGAACTTATGAAATAATCCCAAGCACTTTTTTAAATTCTCCAAAACATTTGTGAAATTGTTTCTTGTAAACTATGACATATATGTAGAATATACATGGTGGTGGTGTAGTATGAACATTTTATTAACATAATTTAAGATGACTTGTATAACTCACCTATGGCTTCATCACTCATGTGTAATGTGATTGTCCCAAACTCATGCAAATAGACTTTTATACACACTACGCTATCTGTTCCCTGTACTGTATGTGTATATGCACAATTTGATTTAGAATAAAATGTCAACCAACAAACTCTGAGCATTCTGTTGATTATTTAAAATTACAAGTAAAGTACAATACAATTAGCTCACTCTTCCTACTAAGCCACAGCACATATTTGATTATTACTGCCCCAATAGATAGGTCAATAACTCTATCCACCCACCTCTTTTGAAACAACATATGTCTAAAATAACAATTGTATGCAGGTGTCCATATGAAAAACTCCAGTATTCAAAGGATGATACTGTTATATTACAAAGAATGTAAATATACATTCTTTATAATACATGGAACCCAAAGACTCTTTCCCCTTCTACAGTTTTTATTAATCTCTTGGCATAGGTTGGGAGACTAAGAGTTTAATTTTTGTACATAATAAGGCGAGAAAAATTGAATGGATATAAGAATAGGCTATCATCTCTTTTACAATCGGATATGTACCATCATTCTTTCCCACTACGAGGAATTTGACAAACTGTACATTCTATCATACAGAAAATTAGCACATTGTGAGCCAAATTAAGTTTTAAATTTATGCCATAATATTATCCTCTCACACTCCCTAGCAGAGACATAAGCTTCATAGTGTGATATAAGCAAGGGGAGAAAAATTGCCAGTGAAACTAAATACTGAGTACTGGTAACTCAAACTGGTAAATGAGTTTATTACTATACCTCAGTTTAGGCATTGTTATTAGTGAGCAAAAAATGCATATTGTCCATTTTGGTATGCAATTGGTAGAGAGAGCCTAATATTTCTTTCTCCTTTTATAAAGGATATTGCTAGATATTTATTCACACTATCCATTTTACAGCTGAATGCACAATAATATTAAGTTATTCATTGTTGAATTCTATCTCTCATTGGTCTATGTCTTTTTTCTTCCATTATGGCAGTTGTAAGAGGATTTCTAGCTCGCCAGCGTTTGCTACAGAAGATGAGCATCAAACAGCAAGAGGTCACATCAATCAAAGACTTTCTGCAGAATGCAGAGGATATGGGGCTGAAAGCATATGATGCTTTGGTCATTCAGAATGCTTCTGACATTGCTCGGGAAAATGACCGGCTCCGCAATGAAATGAATGCTGCGTACCGTAGGGAAAAGTTAGAGGTTAGAAACAGGCAAGAAGAAGCCCCCAAAAGGTAAGGAAAGAAAGCAACTTCTCTAACTGTAGGAATCAGTTTTCCTAAAGTTCTCAGTGCAGGCCATGCTAGTCATGGCAGTAATAATGCTCATATGTAAACTTGACTCTGGCTTCTTTAAATGTATGCTCAAATGACTCTTGGGTCTTCATTAAATACTTTTCTTGTTTGTAAAGCCATATCAAGTAATTAATTCTAGCTGCATAAAGCAACAATATAAAAGATATCTGATTCAGGAGGCACCAGCACATACAATAACTATTGTTAAAATCTCTAAGACATTTTAGCATTTAAAAATAAATAGTGTTTCAGTATAAGTGAAATAGATTTTTAGTGAGATTTTAATAAATAATTATAATAATTAATAATAATAACTCTATCTTAGAAAATTCAACTGGATGCATGCCAAGATAACAGGAACAGCTATGCAGGCATAAAAAAAGCAGTGAAGTCCAGACTGAGAAATGTGCCTAATAGACAGATTGCCAAGAGGATCTTTTCTTCTCATTTAAAAAATCGCTTAATGTTTAGCATTAATTGGAAGTTTAATGAACCTATTCTAGCAAATCTAGCAAATATTCTAGCATCCATCCCTGTAGGTTAAGTACTGATACCTACATGGAGAGGTGGTTTTTGTAATATAAACTTATTATCTGTGTCTATAACTCACTGATCATAGGAATGTTTATTTTTCCACAGGAGCTTGATTCCAGCTCATTGTATCTTATCAGAAACAGCTTCCCCTGGCCTCCATTGCCTCTGTCAGATGATTTTTATTGAAGTAAAAATGAGAGTGGGTCTGTTTAATTAGCTTCAGATATCCCAGTGATTACATACTGAAGGAAATGCCTTTGTAGGAAAGACTGTAATTAAACATTACACTGAAAACAAATTATCCACTGAGCACCAAGCTTTCATCTTTAGCTATTTCATGTACTACATGGGCAGCTGGCTATATCCTGTAGTTGAATCCAGCTCTGCTGGTGATCTGCCATGCAGAAATACAATTATAAAAACAAATGCTGGAGGGCTTGTTTGTAAAGTTATTGTACTACCATCTTTTAGTTAGTACAGTACATTGCTACACTGTATTACAAGGCTGGTTTTAGACATCTGGAAGGTGTCTTCAGTTACTTTTAATCTAAGTAACTCTTTCTTTTTAAGGTTGAAGAAATTTGGTGTGTGTGGAGGGGGTGGGGTCTCATTTTCACCAGCTTGTTGGAATCAAACTAGCAATATTATTTTCCAATATATATTGGAAACTGCTGAGATTTTAAGTACAATCACTACAATAAGTTAGAAAAATCCACAATTGTGCTCAAAATGATAATAATGGAAAGCTTAAACAAGACTTGTGTTGGTGTATAGGTAGGATATAACACAAAGCCAAATTCATCTCTTAAAAGGTCACAATATTTTAAAGATTTGGATTTCATAAGTAGAATTTATAGTTGTGGTTTTTTTTAGAAAACAGTGATAAAAGCTCAGCATTTGCTGCCTCAGTAACTTTCTATTAAAATGCATTTCCCAGAAATTGTCATTCAGATTGAAATCCTAGCTTTTGACTGTGCTTAACAATCAAAGTGTGAACAATTCATTCAATGAATGTCTGATAAACAATATGAAAGTGCTTGAGGAAAGCTGTATTTGGGTGAAAAAGATCCAGTGTCCTGTTTTATCATAAAACAGGAAATGGAAGAATGCTAGCAGCTTGATCTGGATTTGTTTGTCAGAAGATTACTACACACACCCTCGAGGCACAGCAGGGGTGTTGGAAGATTGTTTACCAAAAAGCCGTTGTTATATTTGCATGAACAGGTTCATTGTTATCATTTGAATAATGCATCTGGGCATCTTTTCTGTGTTTTCAGAGTTGAAGACAGGGGTGGGAAGGTCTCTGAGGACAGCTTTGCTGGCTGCCGAACGCCTAAGCATTTTCATTCCAGTTCTGTGCCTATCCCCATGGCAGTGGATGGCTTGGTACATTCTGTGGCTGGATCATCCATCAGATCCCCCTCCCTGTACTCTGTGTTCAGCATGGATGATAGCCTGCCATCACCAAGGAAACAGCCTCCTCCCAAACCAAAGAGGGACCCCAACACACGACTGAGCGCTTCATACGAGGCTGTTAGCGCTTGCCTGTCGGCAGCTTCTAAGGAAACAGCTAATGAAGGTTAGGCAGAAAGGGACTAACCCTCACAAACATTGATCTTTTGACTTTGAATCTTTAAAATGTTTTCAGAGGCCTTCATAAAGTCTTGTTTCCTTAGAATATCTTCAGTGGCAATAAATAAAATTGCCAACTTATCAGTAATTCCAACTAAATCAGTAAATAACTATTCATTTGTTCTAATTTCCTAGTTTGTCAACAACAAAAACTTATTTACAGAGTTCTCCCTGGAGTTAAGTGAGGTGTGTCAATTTTAGCCATTCTGCCCTATTAACTATTTTATTTAACTTTTAAACAGTGTTATAATCTTCTGACAGCTAACGTAGAACATTTTGAATGTTGAATTTTACTAGGTTAGATCTAAATTATCTACTCTTTCTCTCCACATTAATATGAAGGCACAAGAATAAACCACACCAGAGATAGCGGCACTTGAGTTGCGAGTTAAGTGAATTATATGAGAATTCACATGTGGTGAACTTGGAGGTAATGGTACACAGATCATACTGAAATAGGATGAAAGTTCAAAAATGTTTCAAAGCATTACAGTGTGTAAACTGCAATTTTGATTAAAGTAGTCCTGCCCCCTCGCCGTACTTCAAATTAAAGAGGAAGAAATGCTTTTCGCTCTCACTTGTTAAGCCTGAGTAATCAGATTTTGCCTAGAGGCTAACAGATCCTTCCTTTGCTGCAATCAGGGTGGGAAATAATATACAACCACTCGGTAGCCACTCGTATGGTGGCTAGAGGCACTGCATATCCTCTTTGCCTGATAATTTAGGTTGATGTGTCTATGTCAGATGTATTTCCATCTTTCCTATCCTTCTTCTGGCCCATCCACCCCTGAAACCGCTCTTTGTGCTCCAGAGGGGAGAGAAGCATTTAAGGGATGGAGAGTTCCAGTCCATGCTTGAGGCTTTCTATCCCAGTTCAGTGAAACTGCAGCAGTTGCACAGTGTTTGGGCCTTCTGTGTCCAGCAGCGCTAGGGAGGAATAATATACCTACAATCAAATGGTTCTTTGAAATAAAGACATTTTTTCTTATGTTAATGGTAGTGTATATGTACTAATTTATAAGTCAGCTGGCATCTTTGAAGGTGCATGGGCTAAATAAATGTGAAATTATTGGACCAGATTCTTTACTGTACCCAAGTTCTGATGGGAATGACAGATTGGAGGTCTGTCCAAAGAGTCAGCTATAGCTCCCTGATTCTCTACCCCAAGTGGTGTCTGGGGCTACTCTAGTTGGTGACAGCTAGTCAGGGTTCTAAGGGATCAATTACCAGCTGCGGATAGCCCCTGGCATGCCATCCACTTCCACTCTTCCCTTCCTGCACCAGAGGCTGTGAGGAGGGTAACTACAATCTGGTTATGCCAGCTCTAAACCCTTCGAGAGAATGTCCTCCAGGCTGTAGGACTTCATGGCAGGGACCTTGTGTGTGGTTTCTACTTCCTTTGTGCTGCTTCCCTCCCTCGTGCATTAGCCAGCAAAAATGGGCAAACCCAGTGGACACTGCACACTCCTGCAGAGCACCGCTCATTGAATGACTGATCTGTTCAGGTATTTCTGATTCTCACCCTTTGATGACTAACTTTAGTACTACTGATAGGAAGGCAAGATTCCATCTCTTCACCTCCAATGATAGAGGCCAGTGGTTTTTGAAGCAGAAAGTCCTGAGTCTTATTTCTTACTCCATATGCGTGCAGGTTAGCTTTTGACCAGAGCTCATTACAGTACCTTGAATCCTATCCAATGAAGGTTTAAGTACAAAACTTTTGTAAGACATTATCTTGCAGAAGACTCAAGACCTTGATCTGTTGTTAATATATATACTTATATATTTCCATTTCAGTATTGACCCGACCAAGGCCACACAGTGATGACTATAGCACCATGAAAAAGATTCCTCCCAGAAAGCCAAAAAGAAGTCCAAACACAAAGCTCAGTGGCTCTTATGAAGAGATATCTGGCCAAAAGCCTGGGGATGTGAAACATTCAAACGTAGTATCTAAAACAGGTGGTCATGACATTATGACAATACAAAGAGCAGCTTCTGCTGATGGGCCACATCACAGCACGTTGAGTTTGTGTATGTCACAGGAAGAGGAGGAAACTGAGCCGGTGTATATTGAAATGGTAGGGAATGCTATGATGAATAGTTCTGCTGAACCAGAAAGCCCAGACCAAGGAGAGTCTGTTTATGAAGAGATGAAATATTTTTTACCGGAAGAAGGCAGCAATGGTAATGGGATGGTTCCATTAGTGACCGGATCTCCTCCGCTGTTGTTTGAGAGCAAAAACTCTGTACCAGCTGAAGAACTTGATGCAAATAATCAAGCAGCCTTGGGCTATAAAGACTCTTGTGACATTCCAGCCCCTTTCCCAAACTTGCTTCCCCATAGGCCCCCACTTCTTGTGTTTCCTCCAACCCCTGTAACATGCTCACCTGCTTCTGATGAATCACCCCTAACACCACTAGAAGTGAAAAAGCTTCCTGTCTTGGAAACCAATCTAAAATACCCGGTGCAGTCAGAGGGTTCAAGTCCTCTATCCCCACAGTATTCCAAAAACCAGAAAGGGGAGAATGAAAGGCCTTCATCCCCAGGTTTGGCTGTATTTAATGTTTCAAGCAAAGTATCTCCTCCTTCAACTCCTCCTCCTCCTCTCCCTCCCCCGCCTCCTCCTATGCCCCCATCTATTTCCTATCGACCTTCCTCACATTTTACTTTCCCCCCAGAGACTTGTGCTACTTTTCTGGCTAATACAGGGAAAACAGGAACAAACTCAGATCCATCAAAAGTACCTCAGAGACCAAATCCTGTTCAAGTTGGAGGTTCATCTTCCCCATTCCCCAAGCTGCCTTACTCTCCAGTAAAGGTGGCAAGAGCTGAGCACAGGAAATCAAACTCCAACTCATCATCTCCACTTCCATACAGCCCTACAAACTCAAGACCCTTGACCAGTCCCCTTGATGAGTTAACTAGCTTGTTCAACTCAGGACGGAGCATGCTTCGAAAGTCCGCAGCAGGAAGAAAGATTAGGGAGCCTGAAGGTAAGCTTGATGGGAATACTTCACCGTACTGTGTGTTCTCTCTGCACACACTCAGTTGACAATATCTGTATCTCAATATTTGTGCCAGTTCTTTTGGTTGTGGTATTAAATTTAAAAGTGAACTGAAAAGCACTGATAAGTAAATGTTTTAATCTCTTCTATCATACTGTCAGCACTGCACCTTCACCAACTATGCCTGCCTCCAGCATCCACTTCCCCCACAAATGTCCTCATGCTTTCTTCCACACTCATCCTTATGCAGTGAATACACTCCCTTTGTTCCATCAGCTCCCTCTCCAAGTCCCACTCTGCCACCACAAACATGAACTCTGCTAACTGATGATGGCTAAGGTAGGCTAGGTAATGATTTTTGCCTTGGGGCAGTCTGAGATATCTGATACTTTTTTTATAGTACAAAAGCAAAGGGGGGAAATTTATATATATATTTGTGTTTCCCGCTGTCTTGTCCTTCATGTGCCACTTATCCTCTTGAATGTAAGCTCTTTGTGGCACAGATATTGTCTACCTTTGTGTTTGTACAACACCTAGCATAATGGGGTCCCATTCCTGATGGAGGCACTGGGAAGTATGGCAATATAGGTATTTAATAATAATAAATAGATTATTTTAAGATCCCAACTATTAAGAGAATATATGTATAGAGTTAAATTACAAAAATACTTACATTCTAAAACAAAGACCACAAACAGATCTACAAATTACTCAGCATAGCATCTCTGGAGTACCAGTATGTTCTTTTCAATTTGTTGACTAACTGCCAGACTGACGTACGTGTGTGTGTGTGTGGGTGGGTGCATGCACGTATGTGAGAGAAAGAGAATGTGTTCACTGGAACTGTTCTTCAGAAGTACTACAGTCAGGAGAATCTCCATGTTTTTCACTTTCACAACTTTTTGCAGAAAAGGCCTGTTTTAAAGCAAAATAATGTGAAAATAAAACATTATGCCCATCTCTTCAACCACCTTTAAAAGAAACTATTCATAGCTCAGATTCAAAGAAATGTAAAAAATCCATACACAACCCCAAGTTGCGATGCATGATACTTTGCTAATTCTTTGTGGGCTGTTTTAAGGTATTCCTTCCAGCTCAGATACAGTGAAACCCCGCTATATCGCGATGTTTGGGGTCCAAAAAATTACATTGCGCTAAATGCGGGGTCGCGGTATAGCGGGGTTTCAAGCCCGTCAGTGGTCCCCAAGGTGGTGCATTGATGTGCTCCACCTAGTGCCTAGTGCCCAGCAGGGGAGAGAAGCTGCGGTCCCGTGCCTGCCGGGGACAGTGAGCTCCGGCACCCACAGCCCTGGAGCTTTCTGTCCCCGGTAGGCGCGGGGCCGCGGCTCCTCTTGAAGCCGGAGAGGAAGATAGGTTTTTTTAATGCTTACTTTGCTATTGCTCCAGTTTCACAGAGAAACTGTCCCACAAAATAAAACAACTTGTGTCAGAAGTAGATAAATTAGAAACCAATAGCCTATTTTTATAAAATATATATCTTGTAGTTGTGAGAAATCAGGGAATAAAAATGCAGAAAATATATTAGCAGTTTATACAGTTCCTCAAGTTTTCTCTGAAATGTCTACTTTTCATCTACTAGTCAGTTCTTACACTACAAATTTAAATGTTTTTCTTCACATTCCAGTAGTTTAAACAAAATGACTAGATAGTACATCATATGAAGATGAGTTTACAATGTCAATTCAGTGGCAATATCTTGACTGCAAAATTGTATTTTGTATATTTCAGTAGGTTAGCTGTATCATACAGAATATTTACTTTACAGAGTTTCATTATTACATTTTCATGAAGACACAAGTTTGGATAATGCAATCATGTTTCTCCATTTAGAAGAATTTAAGACTCCAATCTAATACAAGAGGGGTTGCAACGAAACACACACACACACACACACACACACACACACCCTAATTGATGACCAGGCTTTCAGATTGCAGAGCAAAGTCCATTGTACCTGATGCAATTGAGCAGAAGCTTGCTACTTTACATACATAGTTTTGAGACCATAATATTTTACAGATCCTTATTCAGTCATTCACCTTGTGCAAGGAGCAAAAGGTTTAAGATTTTTTGGTAATTTGTTATTATTGTACAGAATAGTGAAGCTCCAGATTGGTGTGCGTGCAGATTATGAATTTTTAGAGTTCATCTTGATGTCAGCAGTTACTTTAGCTATATTAATAATGCAGTTGGCAAGTCTTCTAATGTCTGATTCAAAAGTGGAGTCTGGTCATCTGGTTTAATGTTACTTTTTTAATTTAATAACAACCACATACCAAAAAAAAAAAAAAAAAAAAGTATGTAATGCACTATATACAGCAGTTTCTCTCCATATAAAAGCAGTGTGCCAGCTGTCCTCCTTGGACAGTCCTAGTCTGCGGGGAGTGTCAACAGTTTGTTTAATACCAGAATCTGTTAATTTAAAATCCAGGATTATTGAATGTATGAAATGTATGATCCTCTTTTCCATCTTTGAACCCATATCTGGCCCAGTAATTAGCTTTGTTTGTGTAAATATTGATGGCATATTTAAATTGGGTCTGATTTCCTACTTTCAAACATAATGAAAAACGATGTATCGTTGGCTTGATTATCCTCTCATTTTTTGTATATTGTATTCTCTATGGGCACAGCTCCATTGACTCCTGTGGGGTTAGTTTATGCGGATATAATAGAGCAGAATCAAACTAAATTAGAGGATATTAAGTAAATATATTTAGGAATTTTCATTAAAGTGGACATCACAGACTCTTTACACACATTTGACAAAATACATTGAAAATATTTTGGCTTTTTTTCATATAAGGAGAACAAATTTAATTGGTTTCTCTCACCATTATGTCTTTGGCTCAAAAGTGGTTGTTAAATTGGAAGTGGAAGTGCATTCTCAATGCACCTAAGCACTTCCCTTTTAGTGCAGCACGGTAGGCCCACTTCAACAGAGACTGCAAATTGGCTTTTATGATCCACACAAAAGGTTGTCTCAGGTTTAGAGATTTCTACAAACTCATTTTTCATTACCTGTGATCAAAAGATGGAGATCAGCTCAGGTATCCTGTGATCCGAGGCTAGTGTATCAACTAAGCCTACCATCTAGCAGCTCTGAATTTACCTTTCACATGGAAAATATTGGACTCCTAAATATTTCATCAAGACAGCACTAAGTATGAAAGATCAAAGTTCAAGGAAGGTATACCATACAATTTAAAATCAATATTTTATTAGATAAAAGCTGCTGCATAAATTTAAGTGCAGTTATATATAAATTGTTACATATAAATTGTTGATGAGAAAAAGGATCTATTGCATCAAAGAAACACAGACAAATATACACAGTGTGTTTTTACGGCTCACATTTTAGTTTACTGCACATCTATAGTTCATTTCTCTTGTAACAGCGGTTATAAATATTACCTTTCATTTAACCTCTGGTGCATTTTAATAAGATAGTAACATAAGGAAGTGGATTGCTTTATGCAAAATTTGAAGTGTTATATTGGAAAATGCATAACTTCTTGGCTTGTCTAGTATTTTTATAATATCTTATTCTGTCTAGTGAATTTTAAGCTCTTGCAAGATTCCTCTCTTTCCCCAGATTCTCTTTATTTGAAATGGTTTATCTATAGTAGGTGATGCCACGTGTGCATGAAAATTAAAAGGTTTGTCCAGAACAGTGATCTTCAGTTTACTACTATATGATTCTCTTCACTGAAGAGAGTATAATCCAGTCAATGACTTTATCTCAAAATAGAGGATGAAATTCAGGCCTTTTTGAAGTCAATGAACATAAGAACGGCCGTAATAGGTCAGACCAAAGGTCCATCTAGCCCAGTATCCTGTCTACCGACAGTGGCCAATGCCAGGTGCCCCAGAGGGAGTGGACCAACAGGCAATGATCAAGTGATCTCTCTCCTGCCATCCATCTCCATCCTCTGACAAACAGAGGCTAGGGACACCATTCCTTACCCATCCTGGCTAATAGCCATTAATGGACTTAACCTCCATGAATTTATCCAGTTCTCTTTTAAACCCTGTTATAGTCCTAGCCTTCACACCTCCTCAGGCAAGGAGTTCCACAAGTGGACTGTGCGCTGTGTGAAGAAGAACTTCCTTTTATTTGTTTTAAACTTGCTGCCCATTAATTTCATTTGGTGGCCCCTAGTTCTTGTATTATGGGAACAAGTAAATAACTTTTCCTTATTTACTTTCTCCACATCACTCATGATTTTATATACCTCTATCATATCCCCACTTAGACTCCTCTTTTCCAAGCTGAAAAGTCCTAGCCTCTTTAATCTCTCTTCATATGGGACCCGTTCCAAACCCCTAATAATTTTAGTTGCCCTTCTATGAACCTTTTCTAATGCCAGTATATCTTTTTTGAGATGAGGAGACCACATCTGTACGCAGTATTCAAGATGTGGGCATACCATCGATTTATATAAGGGCAATAAGATACTCTCTATCTTATTCTCTATCCCCTTTTTAATGATTCCTAACATCTTGTTTGCTTTTTGGACCACCGCTGCACACTGTGTGGATGTCTTCAGAGAACTATCCATGATGACTCCAAGATCTTTTTCCTGATTCGTTGTAGCTAAATTACCCCATTATGCTATTCAGTAAGGCCAAGACTTCATCCAGAGATCTCACTAAAAGTAAGGCTCATTTTTGGAGCTCTTCATAGTAGTTCATTTATTTTTTAAAAATCGAGTGTGAAAGGTACTAGATTACAGCCTTGGAGACTAAAGTTCTTTCTTTATTCCCAGAAGTACAATAGAGGCAGTGCAAGCAAATCTCAATAGTCTGCCTCAGTCTTGACCTGGAGGAACAATCTCAAGGGGTGAGAAGACTCTCATGGCCATTCATTTCTTGACCTCTTTGTTGAAACTATCAACCAGTGGTTTTGTGACATGGACATTTGCCTGCTGTGGACTGGATTGAGACTGCACCAGCTCTTTTCACATAGACCACAAAACACCCAGCAGATGGGAATAATTTTCAGGGACTACTGAACTGGGCTCGACTTATATTAGTGTTGTTATTCCTTTGTAGCACCTAGAGGCCCCAACTGCAATCAGGGCCTATTGTACTAATTTATGTACATACTGTTCACATATTAAGAGAAGATTCCTACTCTGAAGAGTTAACAACCTAAATAGACAAAACAGACAGTAGGGAACTGAGGCACAGAGAGGTTAAATGATTTGTCTAGGGTCATAAAGGAAGACTATGACAGACCAGAGACACGGGTGACCACCCCTTTTTAAAGGCAAAAGTAGGACACATGTAGGAGCCCCACCTGCTCTGTGGCCCCATCCCTCCTCTTCCCCAAGGCCCTGCCCCGCTCTTCCTCTCCCCCTGAGGACCCACCCCCTGCTCAGGCTGGAAACCAGAGCCAGGCCATGGTAAGAGTCGCCCAGGGAACTCGGGCCGCTGTGGGGAGTCCCAGACTCTCCATCTGCCCTGGGTGGGGGGCTGGAGTGCCTGAGAGCAGCCCCCGGCCCATATTCCTGCCCCCTGAGAGTGCCACCCATTGCAGGTGGAAGGTCCTGGCCTCCCTGGGCAGCTCTTACCACAGCCCAGCTCCACTTCCAGCCTGGCCAGGAGGCGGGACCTCCAAGAGAAGAGGAGAAGCAGAGACAGGGCCTCATGGCTGGGGGTGGGGGGCGCTAAGGCCCACTTCTATCCCCCATGCTGGGAAGAGGCAGTCACCACCCCTGAGCTTCGGGCAGGTGCAGAGCAGCGCTGCAGGGAATTTGGGACAAATGCTATCCCTGAGTCATTCAGCCCAGGACCAGGACTTGAACTCTGCATTTTGGATTTGAATCTAGCCCTTATGAGTCCCACTTCAGTGCCATAACCACAAAACCATTGCTGCTATCTAGATTATGCTACTGATTTCAAAGATAAAAATTTCAATACCCATTGTCACAGTTCCGGGCTAGCTGCAACTTTGACTCCCTCTCGAGTCTCTTTGAGTGTCCTCATCCAGGTGACAGGCCTCTTTTCTTCATCTGTTCTGGGGAGAAACCCCATGATTTTCCGCTTCTCAGAATGGGTCCCAGGCTCAGTATCCTGATCGTGATTCCTAAGCAAGTCCTACTGGGTTTGAGCCCCAATAATCTTCCCTTTGGGAGCTAATGATGAATGCAGTGAGCCCAAACAGCCTTTCCAAAATAAAGTAATGTTTAAACTCAACGGTAGGACAGAGCATTACAAGAGCAAACAGTTTTAACACAGCAGTCTACATAGATAACTGTCTTACCTGAAGCTAAGGTAAGCATAACTTATCAAGGCATTCCCACTTCTAGGAACTGGAGTACAGTCTGCTTGCACTCAGTTCCTGTGTCTTCCCCTTGTGTTTCAAGGCTGTTCATTTATCAGTCCCAAAGCTTTTTGTCTCCCTGTATCTCTTAAACCTGGTTAAACTGATTTCTGCAGCCCCACCAGAAATGGGTTGCGGATAGACTTCCATGCAGTTGGCTCTCTGTATTGTCCTTTAATTATCAATAAATGTGGGGCTGGGGTGGCTATCAGAGGTGTTTGTCTGCTTTTTTGTCTATGTGCAGGCCAGCTCATGTCTGAGTTACCCCCTTTGAAATCATGCAGCAAGCAACACAATAACAATCAGATAGACATATAATATTCATAAAATGTTATGGGCATCTCCCACATCCTTCACATCCATTACCTATTTTGGGTCCCCTTTTTACCCGCTTCCTGAGTCAGATATTTCCCAGATAAACTTACATGCAAATGAGCAGCTCCATGCTATCCAATTATAATTGTGATACTCAGGAAGCTAATGGCCCCCAGGTATTGCAGATAGGAGTAACAGTCTCAAGTTGCAGTGGGAGAGGTTTAGGTTGGATATTAGGAAAAACTTTTTCACTAGGACGGTGGTGAATCACTGGAATGGGTTACCTAGGGAGGTGGTGGAATCTCCATCCTTAGAGGTTTTTAAGATCAGGCTTGACAAAGCCCTGGCTGGGATGATTTAGTTGGGGATTGGTCCTGCTTTGAGCAGGGGGTTGGACTAGATGACCTCCTGAGGTCCCGTCCAACCCTGATATTCTATGATTCTATGATATTTTGGCATCCTAGTTCCAGCTAGAGCTTAGCAAACAAACATGCTTTATATGATAGGCAGAGCTGTGGAAAATAGCAACTTGGTTCTTGTCTCTGTAAAGGAATGTCCTGTCAGAGGAGGGTATTCTTTTGATAGCTTGTAAATAATTCCCCACTATGAGCCGATTAAAGTAAGCTACTGTTGGTAGCTAACATAGCTCTATACTGGATTGCAAATTAAATTCCCACTTGGGTTTGAGAGATGAAATCCCAGTCCTTTATCCTCTAAGCCACTCAACCCTTCTTCTTAAGCAACTTAATAAAGATAATATTCATATCTGCATCTCATTATTCCTACATTATAACATAATAGATTTCATTCTTTTGTAGCAAAACCCAAGAATTTACAAATTGTGAGCACAATAGAAAGATATACTGTCACCTTTTATCTTCTGTTATCCAGGAGTACCGAGGAAATGATAATATGATACTTTGCATTTATATAGCATTTGTTAGCTGAGGATCTCAAAGCGCTTTTAAAACATTAATGAATTAAGCTTCAAAATACTTCTTTGGCATAGATCAATACCTGCTTATATACATCTGTTTAATTACCTAACACAGTTCTGTCTGACTCAAATATTTTCTGTGACTAATCTTCAGATTGAATATGTGCATACAGCTGAATAATTCACAAGTGAGTAATTTACTCTACACATTTAGGGTTGCTGTGCCCAATTTCTACTAGATACAGCAAAGTGGGGGAAATCAAGAGAGCTGCTCATAGCTCTTCGATGCTGGAGTCACTTCTAAATTAGCCCTACACTGGTTGGCCATGGACCCCCTAAACAGGGGATTACTGAGAAGGTAGCCTAGGAGCTAGCAACACCAGTTCCATGCTGGAAATTCTGCCATGCTAGGGGAGTTCTCTAGCTAGCAAGTAGTGTTGCCTTCATGTTACCAGAGCAGCACAAGGAGAATGAAGTGGGCCAGATAAATTTACTGCCTAGCCTCTTTTCTTGCTCAGAGAATTTCCATGAACCTTTTGTAATTCCAGACATGTTGTTGTTTTTTTTTAATTAGGGGTAGTAATAAACATTTATATAGTGACAAGGCCAAAAGGCTGCAGTTGGGATTGGGGACACATTGTGCAGGGTGCTGTGCAAACGTGGAGAAGAAACATTGTCCAGGAGAGCCTTCATGCAAAACAATGCAAAACAGACAAAGAGTTGGGGCACAGGGATGTAACATACAAGCGTATTAAGATGGTGAAGAATTGGCATCACATCTTTAGTTACATATTTCCTTGTTGATCTTGGGTTTTTTGTTGTTTTTAATTGGTATAGTGGTAGGGTGAGGAATGGGGAGGCTAGGAAGACTATAGGAATGAGAAAGGAAGGGAAAGAGGGACACTCACAGCTCTATGCCTGTCAAATTTACCCTTTATTTAATTTTTTTATTTGTTTTTTCTCTTGGATTGATCATAAGCAGCTCACTCTGAGGATCTGATAGCTATAGTCTGTATTTAAAATATTTAAAATTGGAACTGTTAGCTACGTGCAATAAGTCACATAAATTCCAGGGTATTGTGGTGTTCCCTGACCTCCAGTGTTTCTCTTTTAATCTGTAGAAGGTCTTGAAGAAACCACTGGAGAGAGGTAACAGATGATTGTGATTTGGGAATTTTAGACAGTGTTATGCTTTTTTTTTCTTCCTTTTTGGGCCATGCACAGGCCTTTATCAAGGCATCATTCCTAGAAAAAATTAGTCCATTGTAGCCTAATAATAGAATTTAATTTAATATTCTCTTGTCACATTTACACAACATATTTGCATATTCCTAACTTTGAAGGATGTGGGCTGTCTTGTTTAATGGCCTCTATGGAAGGGCAATGGTGATGGGTGTAGGGAAAACTTTCCTCACATTTGTGTGGTTTTCCACATTCAAATTTACCGAATTCCAGTCACATACTTAGGTCAACATTTTTAAAAGTGTTTTTGATTATGAGTGCATCAATTTTTGATTGCCCAACTAGAGAAACCTTTAATGCCCTGATTTTTAGAGAGTGGGTACCCAGAACTTGGTCCGCTCTTGAAGTCTTCTCCCCCCACCCCCCAGTTTGTCATTAGATGTTGGGGAGAGCTCATTCAGACCCCGCTTATATCATTAAACGTGCATGCCTAAAATTAAACATATGCATAAGTCATTGCAGAATTGGGGCTTTCGAGATTTTCCATAATTACTGTCTCAAGAGGAAGAAGTAAAGGGGGGAGGGCTGCACAATCTTTTCAAATAACTTTTTAAATTGTCCATTCCATGTGAGTTCCCTTCCAGTCCTCATGCTTTATGTAACACTTAACCTTTTCTAAGTTTTTCTCTGTTTTGTCTCCCTTAACTCCCACATCCATTCTATGGCAGAAGCACAATAACTAAGCTGTACCACCTCACCCCGGTGTATCTCAAGCACATAAACTGTAATAACACTCAGCATGTAACATGGAATTCAGGTGGCAATCTACAAGCCTATTATTTTAATAGGAAAGTGAAACTAACAGCCTGGAGTACTGTTCCATCTTTATTGCTGGATTCTGGAAATCACCTTGTAACTGAGAAGCATGGCCAGATTGGAATCTTTAAAATGTAAACAACATATTTTCAAATAATCAATAATGTAATGGCATATGGAGGTAGACTTGAATCCAAGATGCAGGTCCAGTGAATGCATTGTTCAGGAGTCATGCACTGTGTTGATTGTAGCAGAGGTGCATTGATGTTGCCTGCCAACAACATGAGGGAGGAGAGAACAAGTAAAGAAAAATGAACTAAAACAAGCTGTCATTTGTGGCAGCAACATCAGAAAGTTCTGACGCCTATACATATAAAATGCAATTATTTAGTAATAAAAATGGCCTGACTTCATTGCTAAGGGATTAAAGTTATTGTAGCGCCATTATTAGCTTGATCAGGACATGAAGGAGAATGAAACAGAGAAACAGATTTAAAGTGGCCAGCCACCACTTTATTAATTTTTAAGTTTTTTGAAGGAGGATATGCTAGGTATTTACTTGGGCCCACAATGGTGTTAAGTGGCCTTGTGCCATATAATTAGTCCTGGGTGGAGAATGATAATTCTGTTTTGTGGAGGATTTTGAGATTTCAAAATTTGTATTAATTTTGATTTGAATTGAAAGCTCCACATTTTGAAATTCTCCATAAAACAACAATTATGAGGGAAGGGGAATTTGTTTCTGATTCATTTAAATGTTTTTGTTATAAATGTTTATGAAACATTTCTATCAGAAATATTGAACAAAATGTTTTAACCCTTTTTGACTCAGAACAGGAAGTCCACTAGTAGGCATTTTCTACACAATTTTCAATATGTCATTTAGTCAGGGCAGGGAAGAGAGAGAGGAGGGTAGGAGTAGGACACTGACTGACTTTAAAAAAAATGGACTGGGACTTGTGATGAGAGGGAGGAAGGTCAGGTGGAAGGGATGAGGCAGCTAACTGTGTCTGCTTGCTACCACTATGAAGGAATCTCCTAAGTCTAACCCATTCATGGGGCAGGGAGTCTGGTACCAGTGCCCTTTAGTCTCACCTTAGGAGGCAGCACCCAGATGTGCTGGGGCCACCTTCCTAAATCAGCAGCCCCATTCTGCCTACCATGTCACTGGGCTGGCTCCCCAAGCCCAACATCCCCAAGCATACCTCACCCAGGTCATGTGAGGTCCATCATGTTTCAGTGGGACCACTTTGTATTAATATTTATTGGAACAGAGACAAGAAGTTGAGTGTTCCCACCTCCCATGTAATACCCTAAGCACCACACTCTACATCATCTCTCTTGAAGCCACTGGTACCCCATGCCCTGGGGCCCTCCATGACCACCAATTGACTCCTACTACTGGCCATTTGGGGACCTGGGGACTAGTACTCCCCTGCAGAGTCAATCCGATCTACCAGAGAGTCACCCTTTTCCTCCTCTCTAAGGGGATGTTCAGATCTGCTCCTGGATCTAGCAGAAGAGGAGAAGGAACATTACACTCCAGATCCAGCGGTCCTTCTGGAACCAGCAAGGCTGCCATCATCATCCCCAGACAAAGCAGTGACTTCTACATCTCCTTCCCTCTCTAGTCCCCCTTCCCCAGCACCCTACCCTCCGTCCCAATGGTTTCAGACAGTTTCAGGACTTTCGCCGCAGAATTGCTGGAGAGCTTCAGATTCCTCTCAAGAAGATCCAGGACTCCCAGCATAAATTTTTAGACATCATCCCAACAGCTGGACCCAACAGAATAGCTCTCCCCATTAATGAAGCCATACTGGAGCCAGCTAGGACAGTTTGGCACACCTTTGCCACCCGTGATCCCACCCACAAAAAGGTGGAGAAACGCTATTATGTGCCAGCTAAAGGAGTGAAATTTCTGTTTTCTCACCCTACTCCCAACTCACTGCTGGTCCATCCAGCTTTTGAATGTGCTTGACCACAATATCCATGGTCTACTCCTATCAATAAAGAGGGAAAATGCCTGGATATGGTGGGGAGAAAGATTTTCTCATCACCCAGCCTCCAGTTCAGGAAAGCCAATTAACACGCACTAATGGCTAAATATGATTTCCTGAGCTACGTCTATTTTGCAGAGTGTACTGACAGCCTTCCGCAGCATGACAGAGCTCATTTTCAATCTCTGATAGACAAGGGCAAACTGATAGCCAGGTCTGCTCTCCAATCTGCAGGCTGCTGATACCTCCTCTAGAGCTATGGCTACTGCCATTTTTATGTGCAGGGAGTCATGGCTCCATGCGATAGGCTCCCTCGGGAGATCCAGAATAAGACCGAGGACTTCCCCTTTGATGAATCACACCTCTTGAACCAGAAGACAGACGAGTCCCTCCATGCCTTTAAGGGCTCCAGAGCTACCCTCTACTCGCTGGGGATGTACATGCTTGTCCCTAAGAGTAAGTTCCACTGCCCATCGAGATCTAGACATATGGCTCAGCAGTTTTTTACATCAGAGGCCCTATGAACCACCACAGAAGAGACAGACATTCAAAAGTCCTGTTTCCCTATACCCTCTGCAACAGACTCTGCATCCCAACCTCAGTCCCTGGCTTTACATTATTCAGGGTTTGCATCAGGTATATATCAGTCCGAGAAGCCTTAAAGATCTTCCCTATTTCATACAAGCTGATAGCATCCTCCAGTTATCTTCTGAGTCTCTTTCTTATGCTCACTTCTGGCAGTTGGCCCCACTGAGCCTCTCATTGCACTGGACACCGGCCACACATTGCAATGAAATTACGCTTATACATTTACAACTTTAACATTTCTGTCATTACACCTTCCTAGCCTGAAAATGGGCCTCCAGGGTGCCAAGGCAAACAAAAACAAACCACTGCTTGACACCTTGTCAGTCTTGCCCTGAGGGGAAACAGTTCCCCAAACTGGAAACACAGTTCAAAGTACACCTCGAATCTAGGGCTGGGCAGCAACAGCAGCAGGATGGCTGCTGCATTCCTGTGAGAGATTTATATTCAGCAAAGGGCTGGAGCCATTTGAATTAATCTTCTTTCCCCTCAGAGCATGGCCAATGCATAACTTCCATGTACATTCTGGGAGGAGGAAGGCTGTGAAAGAGACAAGCTTGACCCTTCCTTTCCCTCTCCTCCTCTCAGGACTCAGGTTGCTTTTCCCTTAGCCGGTCTCATCAAACATCCTCCCCACTGAAACATGGGATAGAGTAGGGCATTTTAATATCAGCATTAAATGATATTTTTGGTAGAGAGAGAGAACTTCTGCCTCCTGCGTTGAGCATTTCACCATTATATGTTCTATATTCTCCATGCCTTTACTTAGCTCAACCACAGCCATACTTATTCTTTAGTAGTTTTCTTCTTGGGTTACATTATTTTCTTAATATTTTCAAGGTCAGATAAAAATGGTAATAGGATGGCTCATTTCTCTACAGCTTACTGTACTGTGTTTCAGTAGGCCATGATGATCTTGGCACATAAGGAAATAATGCTCTTCCAGTATCAAATTGCTAGATATACTCTAATATATGTCGAGAGAGAGAGAGATAAGGTTTTAGTGGGTAGCCATTACTCCACAGGGTTGAAAGATGAAATGACTTTTGGCTGTTATGGTCGAATCTGCAGACTGAAAGCATTACTGGACATTGGCCATTTTCTATTAAAAGAGAAACAGTTTTCAGCATAAACTACTAATCCCATTTATTTTAATTCTTCTTTTCTTTTTTTTTAAATGATGTTAGTCTTTCTTGACCTTCTGCACCTGAGGACAGGTCTACACTAGAAGTGCTACATTGGTGCAGCTGCACTGTTGCAGCTACACTGCTGTAGCGTGTCTGGTGAAGGTGCTGTATGTCGACGGGAGAGTCCTCACAATTCCTCCACCTCCGTGAGAGGCAGTAGCTATGTCAGCAGGACAGCATCTCCTGCCGTATAGAGCTGGTGTGGACAGCGCTTAGGTTGCTGTAACTTGCGTCGCTCGGGAGAGGAGCAGGTTTACACCTCTGAGCAACCTAAGTTAGATCGACTTAAGTGGTAGTGTAGACCTGTCCTCAGAGGCAGATTTTTCTTTTCTTTCTGAGCTGTGGCAGTGGGTACTGAAAGCTTATCCCTAATGACCCATATTACAGCTCTCATTGCACTTTGGCGACACTGCACCAATCGTGCAGGGGAAGTATGAACCTGACCCATTAAAGTCAATAGGAGCCTTCGATTGTTTTCACTGGGCTTTGGATCAGTCTGTAAAAGAGCTCTGAACTCAAGAACCACTGCCATGGAAAGACAAAAAATTGGAAGAGGCAGGTGAGTTATGGGAAGGAAGGTAGAGGTATTTTTTTAAAGAGAGAGCTAGAGGGAGAAATAGGCAGTCATTCCACGAGGGAGTAGTTCTGCAGGAAAAATATGGATTCAGAAATAGAAAAAGACAATCAATTGGCTAAGACATGAGTATGTGAATCTTGCAAGCATAATGATATTTTGTGGAAATCCCTGTACATGTTGACACTTACATTTGAGCTAAATTTTGTCTCTAAGTTTATTTAAGTGGGAGAGCAGATTTAATTTATTTTCTCCCTTAATTACCATATAGTCTTTCAATATCTGTCAATATACAACTTGTGTCTGCAGGCCAGTTGGACCCAATAGGTAGGTTCTGTTCATTCATTCTCCATGAAGGATGTGTAACTAGCTATATAAGCTGATGGTAACAATATTAATTTAAGTATGTTCCTACTCATAAAACAAATATAGTGTTTGGAAATTCACATTTGTGCTCATACAAAGAGATACATGTTTTATAACAGAATATTTTGAATATTTACAGCTCAACTAAAATGGGGACATTTTTTCTTTGTCAAAGAGAGAAGGATCATTTAGCCCCCTGGTATTTTGACTCATAGGAATTCACATAAAAAAAGAGAAGAAAAGAAGTAGTAATAGTTAATCATTTCCATGATTGGCATAGTCAAACTTTTTTTGACTATGAGAGCGAGTGTCTTTATTACACTCACTGTCTCATGATTATGTCATGAGCTCTAAACATCATCTCTTCCAGGAACTCTGAACATAACAGGTGAATGGGGGATTCATGAGTTGACTCTACTGTGTATCGTATTTGTTACATTTGAAAAAAATACTCCAGTGGTTTACAGATAAACAGTGTGACAATGTTTCTGACTCTCCACCATGCCACAAGTAATGGCCTAATTGTGCCCCAATTTACAACCCATTCAATCTCTTTGACTTCAGTGAGATTTTGCCAGGTGTAAGTCAGAGCAGAATTTGACTAAGAATTAAACACTCCGTCATATTCCTAGCAAAGTCTAATAATGTTCAAAATATTCTTATTCATCACAGGACCTGGGAAGTTTTCCTTTTAAAATCTTCCACTCTTGAAACCTCTGATCCTGCCTGCCTGCCTACCATAAACTGCCTATTGTCATGCTTTCACCCTTACTGGCTTCTCCCAATATCAGTGTCAGTATCACTCTTCACATAAGCTTTTGTTTATTCATTATCAAGTTAAGACACTGCCAATCTCTGTTGCAATGTACTTATGGTGAGAGCAACAGAGTGAGTTTGAACAAACAGCCAACACTCAATAGTGCTGACTAGCAGCGTGACAGCTTTAGAAGCCATATATTTTTTTTTTATTCTTTTCTCTTAAAGAATTTTTGTTGACATTTTTGAACATTGACAGGGGTGGAGGAACGGTGCACAAGTATGTTTGTGTCAGGGATACCGGACAGAGGAAAGTTGATAGTACTATATATAGAAAGTAGTTTCCAAATTACTGTAGGCGTGTATCAGGATGTTGTGAAGTTCAAGTGAGTTTCAAGCTAATATTTAATTGTGCATGATGTGCAGTATACTTATCTCAAGATGCCACTACACAATGCAACAGCTTATGTAATAAATATGTTTTGAAAAAAATAGAGATCTATTTGTTATGCTATCCATAGAATGACCTTATTTAGAAAACTCACCTAATTCCAGAGAGCAGGAAATAAGTCAACAATATATGTCCAATATTTATGCACTATAGCTGTTCACTGTAGGGTTTTATTCCCATTACTAGCAATCAGCCAATATACGCGGTGGTGTTTTTCTATTGGATCACTGGAACCTAGTACTGAGAAGTAGAAATGCCCTACATATATAAAATAAACATAAGTTCAGTTACATAACCCAGACTTCTATGAGGTGAAATCTAGATTTGCTTCCCCTCACCTAGGCTTCTGGTAGAGAAGACAGAACTATTTCAAATACCAATGTGGTTTGCACTAGCTATGTCTAAACTTACGGCAGTGTGTAGAATACAGACGCCGAGCATGGGTATAAATAACAGTGTAGGTGGTGAGACACTGCTTAGTGAGTAGAGTAAAAACATGCCAGAATCTTAGGGTATAAACCCTACGTGGCTCTCTACATGCCCAAGCAGTGCCTCCCATGTGTACACCGCTATTTTTAGCAGTGTATTATCCTGCTGTTTTCCCGCTGCTGGAGCCTTTCCCGGTCACAGAGAAAAGCTCCAGCAGTGGGGAAAGGCTCTGGTTTTGGGGAGTCAGTGCCTCTCACTGCCACGTATAGCTGCACATCACAGTATGGACACAGCCTGCTTTTCACTGTGGTGTGTTTCTACACGTACTATCCACACCACTGCCAGAGTATACAAGGCCTAGGAATTGTATCTCTGTAGTTTCTGTTTAATATTTGCCCTGTTAGCAATTAAAGGCATGCATTTGCTACCATGAATGGAGCACATGGAACAGTTAATTTGTATCTAAAGATGTCTGTCCCAGATATACTTCATATCTGTCCACTGTTTTCTTCTTCTAGTTAAAGGTGGTAGTAGACTATCCATTTAACTGGATAATAACTGTCCATAATGCTTTTCAGCATTTCAACCTTAAAATATAAAACAAAGCAAAAAATCCTCTTTTTCAAGGGTACTGCATTAGTCAAAGGAGACATATATGTGTCTCTGAAAGAAAAAAAATTTGCAAAATAGATATACAAAAATCCACTGTCAACTTGAATTTCTCATATGAATTGCAGATTTGGGGGGCACTCAATAAATCTTCTGGGTATCAAGAAAAAGAAGGACCCTATTCAATGACTTTCTACTTTTTATGTAATAGGAGGCATAGTAATTATGTAGGTGGTTTATGATGATCTATAGGCAACTGTACTGACTATTTCCCACTAAAGATTTGTGGAGTTTCTCTTTCAGGCAAATTTTATATAAGCTATAATATGTAGCTGTACTTTACAGCCAACCTGCTACTACCAAGGCTAAGTTGAGCATTTACTTCACATTCTTTCATGTTGTACTGTATGCCAAGTCAGACTCTGCTGAGGCTCTAGCTCTTTTCCTAAATCAGCTAATATGAGAGGGTGCAGGAGACGTAGCTGATGAACAGAGAGTTAATTTAAATTCAGTTTTCCCTTCCCTTTGCATAGGGGTTCAATGTGCACACGTGTTATAGACATAATTTGTCTTTTGGGGAGAAATGAAAGTATCTTTGGAAAGGCATGGATCCATACCACAGGGCTTTAGAATTGTGTTAAACTGTCAGAGCCAGGCTGTCTTATGGACCTAGCTGGAGATCACTCTGGGTGGGGCTCAATCTGTAAAGAGTCCGTGTCGTTTTGGGATTTGCCTTGAGGAGGAGGAGGAGGATTATGATGTTACACTTTAACAATGTACACTTATTTTGCTCTCTGATGATGGTGGTTGTTATTATGGTAGCATCAAAAGGATCAAATCCAAGATCAGTACAATGCCACTGTACAAGCCCATAGTAGGAATAGTCCCTGCCCTGAAGAGCTTACAGTCTAAACATACAAGACAGTGAGACAAGGAAATGTAACTATTCTTATCCCCACTTTGCAGAGGGAACTGAAGCACAGATGGATTAAATGACTTGCTCATAAGCACGTAAAATGTTTGTGGCAGCAATTGAACCCAGTTATCTTGAGTTCCCGTCCAGAGCCTTGACACTATTTCAAGGCAGTACGTATGTTTGTTTCTGCAGACAAGGGTGGAAAAAGCAGAATGACAAAGATAAGACACCTGATTCTTCACTGCCTTGCAGCAGCTGTCATCGTCCACATTAGGTCAGCAAGGCTACCATTCTGATCTGGCAGTACTTATACCTCCTTTGCACAGTTGTCAATGGCTACAAAAGGTGCTAGGCAGTGGAGCCTTATATCCAGGATGTAAGACATTAGAATGAAATTAGAGGGACAGTCTCAAAACTATGTCTGTGACAGTTTTGTGTCTACTTTTTTAAGATGATGGATTTTCGTGCATTTTTCTTGGTTATCTTAGGAGGAATAATTCTTAAAGAACTGTCATGGCAGAAAACGGGTATTTGCCATTCATTTGAGTTTGTGTGAAAGGTCACCTAAATTCTCCTCCTGGGAGAATGTGAGAGAAAGACAAAACCACATGTGACCGTTATTAGTCACATCACTTAATGCACTAGCACATTTTACTGAGATATTACAGTAGTAAGGACAGTATAAGAACCTATATAGAATAGAATAGAATCTAAAATATAGGCAGTATATTTGCCAAGAATTTTCAGAGCAAGAGATTATCATGCATTGTAGAAAGAGGAAAACTTGTTTTTGATTTTGTAAACTGATATATGTATGAAAAGAAACAGCACAAATGAAACCCAGTTAATTCTTTGCTATTATAAACTTTAGATTGCATTTGATTATTGTCTTTGCCTGAAATTTTTTTTCTAGTGGGTTTAGTGTTTACTTAAAATTCATTTTAAAATGCAATTTGATTAGTAGATACCAGGTTACTCTGTATGTGTGTGTGTGTGTGTGTATGAGAGAGAGAGAGAGAGAGAGAGATACACTATTCAGTGAAAAGCTGACAGGCTGTTTATTTATATCAGGTGTTGAAACTAATATGAACTTGACAAGCAGGGAAGATCCCACCACATCAGAAATTGGATCAGAAACCCAAGATAAAAATGCAAACAACCATGGAACTCAATCGTCTAATCCACTGTCCAGTTCCGTAACTGCTGAAAATGGAAATTCAGTCTCAAATGGTAAGCGGTTTTTAATCTAAAAACATTCTAACATAAAATTGCTTAAGTGGTTTTCTGAATGAGTTTTTTAAGATATAGTCAAACTCTAGAATGTTTTGAATTGCAAAATATCCATCAAAAACTGGCTTAACTTTGTATTTATGAGTTAGTAAGCCTGTCTCCAATAATAACTGAGTGTGAATGACACAGAATTGCCTTTGTCGAGGAATTTGTAGTTAGCTCACTAGCTCATATAAGTGGCCTGGGCAACTGAGAATTCAGACTTCTGATCTTCTAATCAATGTAAAGTGGATTGAAAATGGAAAACATACTCTTCTCTTGGTACAGGTTTTCCTGCTAATGAAAGCTGAGTAATGTGTGGTTGTAAGTGGCACTGAAGAAACAATACAAATTTACAAGCACCTAGGAAGTGATGGCCAGGTCTTCCAAGGCACTAATTGCCCTAAAACCCATTGATTTTAATCTATTTAGGACTTGTCTACACACAAAAGTTGTACCTGACAGTTAAATCAGTACAACCCCCTTAGTGTGGACACAATTATATCAGTATAAAGATGCTTATACCAGTGTAGCCCATTCCCATATGGAAAGAGGGACATACTATACCACTGTAAGGCACCTCTATGCCGGTATAACTGTATCCACACTGGAAGTTGTATCAGTATAAATATTTCCTGATATAAATATATCACACCCTGCGCCAAAATAGTTATACTGGTACAAAATCTATGTGTGGACTGGGCTTTAAATTCTTATCTATCTAGGGTTTTAGTAGTATTTTCTAATGTCCTGAAGGGATTGCTTACTATTGACAGTTAAGAAATTAAGTCACATTTTATATATTAAATTTACATGTCTGAATAGTTTATAAAGGGTTAATAAATGATTAAGAGTTTCTCTCATAAATAGCTAATCAGTTGTTACAGAATCTAACAGGTCAAGAGTTTGCTTGTAGCCATTTATAATTTCTATTCTATAATATCAATAACCCATACTACTCACATTGGTAACATGCTTATAACATCTATGAATAATTTATCAACCCTTTTAAAATGATTAATAAATAGAACTTTAATATACAGTGTGACCAGAAAGTGTAATGATTAGAGAGGATTGGGAATTTTCCAACCATTTTGTTCGTTCAAAAATGCTGATTTGCTGAAACTGAGAATTTTTGCAGAAACAGATCAGTTTTGACAGAATGTTAATCAGGAGAGATGTGGAAGCTCTAAGCTCTAGAGCAGGGACATGAGCATGGGTCTCCCACATCCTATGTGAGTACCCTAACCCCTAATCCACAGAGTTCATCTCTAGCATACTGGTCCAATGAATACATGATTATATATACAAGATGGAACAGCTCCAACAGGAGAGAATGAGAGACCCATCCCACCAGAGAATAGCCCATGGCTTATGACACTTACCTGGGAGGTGGGATACACATATTTCAATCTCTGCTCTGAATCAGTGATGAGTGCCCAAGTTCTTGGCTATTACAGGGTCTGATGGGTGGGCCTCTCTTTCTGATCTTTCATGAAAAAAATGGAAAGGTCTCAGTTTTGTTCCATACTGGAATGAAACCAAATTTCAAAACCTTATTTTTTTTTACAAAACAGAATTCTTGTTTTCCAGCCAGCCCTAGTAATGATGGTTACATCAGTTAACAAATGGGAAAATCCTCTGGAGCACTTCAGAAGAAGGATTAAAGGAATCCATGATTCCAAAGATGATCTATTTTTTTAAAAAAAAAGTAGAAAAGTCCTTCAGTTATGAGAGCTTAGCTTCTTAAATGTTTTAAAGTCTGTCTTTTCTTGGGCATCTTTAGAGAATGATGACATTTGAAAACATGCCCATAAGATTTATACCATTTTAAAGTATAGACTTACTCTTTTCTTTTACTGCTCATCAAACTCTGCTAACTTTGTGGAATTTTTGGCATGAAATGCATGATTAAATATATGATATTTAGATGATAAAACTACCAAGTACTGAGATGTACCAGCAGTCTGATTTCCATAGTTAGAAGTAGAAATCCAGATTAATACATTACTCATTTAAGCAAATACTGAAGCAATTTCTTAAATAAAATCTTGTCCTTTGCTGTCATGAAGAGTGAAGTGACCGTACCACTCCTCTGAAGCATGTAGTATAATAAAAGAAATTTAAAGTTATTATACTGAAAAGAACAATCATTTTGCAAGACTTTAATCTTACTTCTGAAAGAATCTGATGAATTCTTTAGAAAACCATTCCTAAGCAGCTAAAAAGTTGACTGGCACAACCTCCTAACAGACGAATGCTGTATCACATTCAGAAGCTAAGTTGAATTAGTATGGAATTTTAATGGAAGTTTTTCATTTTTATATATTGTAATCCTCTTCCTCTTTAGTTTGTCTTCCTTCAGTGTTTGCAGTAACAGCATGGAAAAGCAGAGTGCCACAACAGAACTGTGACATTTCCTAAAGCACTAACCCTCCAGACCTACCATAGTTTTAGTTTAACAGGAAGAACCACATAAGTGTTTCTAAAACACACAGACAATAAGCAGAAATTCCATCTAGCACTTTATGGCCTACAGCTGAAAAGTGCCAGATCCTAACAATAAAAAAGCAGAGTTCATGGAAGAAAGCGCTCAAGTACTGAAGAGTGGGCTAATATATCCAGGATCTTGATAGACTCCAGTGTATGGACTTGATAGACTCTGAGTGCATGGAAATTTACTGTTCATCCCTTCCAAATATTAATTAAAATGTGGTAGAAGAGAGCTGGGAATAACAAATTAAGAAAAATGATTAGCTATAACCACTATGAAATAAACTGACTATACTGGATGGGAACATACAGGTCTTTTTGTGAATTTGAGAGACAAATCCCCAAACTATGTTGCAGTCTGCCCCACCACTGTTCCTAGGAAGAGGCCACTCTGTCTTTGCTGCAGAGCTAACTTGAGTTATAACACAAGTGTCGCCCCTAATTCAAGTCCTAGCCACACACAAAACACATTAACTCAAGCATAGTGGTGGTGTTAATTCAAGTTGGCTGGCTCATCAGGCAGTGTAGGCTAGCATTCAAATTAGCACAATTCATCAGCTGCTGACACAACCACTCTGTGCTGCTATCGCAGGTTGAAGTGTTATTTTGCAGTGTGGCCACTCTTGAGGTAGGCTAGCTTGAGAGAAGTTAACTCAAGTGTAGATAACTCGAGTTAACTCTGCAGTGAAGACATAGCCTAAGCTAAACAATAGCTTGTCATTTCAAGTATTAATTTCCAACCAGGATTCAGTGGCAGCTCCAATGGTTGCTTATTTAGGCCTGCTCTATACTTAAAGGATTTGCCAACATAGCTGTGTGATTAGGAGTGTGAAAAAACTCACATCTCTAACCAACATAACTCTGCTAGCAAAAGCCCTACTGTAAATTCAGTTATATCAGCTAAGATGTCTTTTTGCCAGCATAGCTTATTTTATTCAGGGAACTGGTAAAAGCTATAACAGCAAAAGCACTCTCTTGCTGCTGTAAGCTGAATCTCTACTATGGGGGTTTACCAGTATTGCTATAAGTAAAAAAACCTTTCCAGTGGAGTCAAGGCCTTAGAATCAATGCCATGTGACAGGGGGTCTCTACCTTTTTTTGAATCACACTCTCCCCAACCTTTTTTTTTTTTTACTTGGAACACCCTCCCCAAAATGAGACTTCCCAATGCAATCTAGATGAACCGGGGCCATTAATACATTCATTCCAATAAAGGGGATTCTACTTTAAATAAAGCACTCCTTTGATCCTGCTGTCTAACTGTGAACAGGCTAGGAAACCTTTAAAAGCACATACTTTAATATCGCACAATATTTTCAGGGAAGTATTTCTCAATTTCATCATTGAAGAGTGCTAATGAGCATTGCAACCGTGCATACCAGCTCATAACACGACTCACTGAAATTTGGCCGAGGCACTCCTCCATCAAGAAGGAAAGGTGACTGGGCCAAATTTGAATCAGTGGCATTGTGACCTCGTGAGTGAGTGAGAAGGCTCGCTGCACTGCCCTAGAAAGTTTTATGTGACCCCCGCTTTCCCCTGGTTGAGAAACCCTGGCATAGAAGAAGGCTGTGTTGAGAGCGAAAAGAGAGCTATACTAACCAGAAAACTAGGGCAAGAAAGTCTCAGGAAATATAGGTGACAACCTGTATAGGTAATACTTCTGGGTTTCATATTTTTGAATTTAGTGCCTATCAAAGTGTTTGGAAGGAAACAAAGCTGGATGCTTTTGTTAAACTGGTGTTAATTTGGGTTAAACCAGAAGCTCCTCAATAAAACCCAACCCAGAGACCATGATTTGTCCTCAAACTGATTCTCTGATTTAAGCAACTTTTGTTCTAATGGTTGTGCACCTGCTAAACTGATATTTCCAACTTTGTGATGAATTAAGCAAAGGTCTTATTCAGTGCACAGCTGTGGTGTCCTAATATTTACCCAAGTGTATGTAAAGGAAACCTTTCAGAATGTAATCTACAACTCCATTTATCTTTCCAAACTCCACCAGCTCTCTGCTTTCCATGTCCATGCTGACGTACTTCTTTGAACTTCAGTGTACATGGAAACTCTGCTTATTTGATAAGACATCTTATCTAAGTACCTTACATAGAAATAAACAGATGAATCACTGATGCCTGGGACTTAGATCAAGGCTATCCTTTAAGAGTGTCCTAATGTGGAACGATATACTACAATATTATTTAAAAAAAAAACAGTAGTGGCTAAGAAAATATTTTTAGTTTATTTTGATGATGTTCTTCAATCACACCAGTATTTCACATTAGTTCTTACAGTGCCCACTCAAAATAGCATTATACATTAAAAGAATGTGGATGATTCTTTAATCATATGGACTGAGATAAATCAGGAATAACTCCCCTTAAATCACTGAAGAGGCATCAGTATAGAACTGGTGTGATGTCAATATAGAGTGTAGAATATTAGCTAATTTTTTAAAAAATTCTGATAATTTATCTATTATCTCTGTTTCACAAAAATTAATATCCACATACAAAACAGTTGTTTTTCATCTGTTTAAAAAAATCACCTCTGATGATTGGAGAAGTAGAAGTTTGCAAGACAGCACGGTTCCCGGGCCATTTATACAAGCAAAAAACTCAATGCATTACAAGTTCTCATTTTAGTTTATGCTTTATTACATTTTGGACCTCTGATTATTTCTCTAAAGATTTCATGCATTTTATGTACAATACACAACAATTTGCAAAGAGTGCAGTGTACAAACATCATTTAGAGCTTGATTCTGAAGGAAAGGATGTTCTTATGGTGAAGACACTGGATCGGGGCTCAGGAGATCCAGGTGCTAAGCCCAGCTCTTCCACAGACTTCCTACATGAGCTTGGGAAATGCATTTAGAGCCAGGTCTTGGCCCTCTGCTCTGTCCCCTTTGCACTGTTCCAGTGGCACAAAGGGGATGGAAAATTGTTCTACAAGGGAACCAGGGATTCCTCTAACATAGGGAGAATCCCTGGTTGGTGTAAGCTTTTCCAGCATCATTGTTCTCTCTGTAAAGTGGCACATACACCAACAGTAGCTGATAAGTAATAACAATAATTTATCTCTTGGAAAATTTCAGTAACCCTGGGTATAGTAATATGTCATCATATTTATGTCTTTTGTACTCATCTAGTAAAAAATGTCAAGCGTTTTCAATCTCTGGCTGAAAGTCTGGCACTATATAAATGTCAGGCTATAAGTTAGTATTATTCTGCTTTAGGTTTACCAGAGGAAAATGAATATTCAAGACTGTCAGCCAGCACTACAGCGAGCTCATCAAATCAAAGGCACAGGGAGAGCCACACTAGTCAGGTAAATATTTTACAGATGGTCTAATATACTGAAATGAATAAGAATGCTCACAGAGACTGCATAATGAAAGCATTCCCTATTCACATGTTTGTGTTGCCTTTGAAAAATACAGGTTTCCCTTAAATTATTCTCTTTATGTTAAGCCAAATACAATTATGAGTATACTTTTCAAGTTTTTTCATTGTGGAGATGATCTTCCTGGAGGTTTCTAATGCCACAATTCAAAGTTTATATCACTTTACATTGCTGGTTTGTGAGGGCATAATTTTCAGAAAGGCAATCTGACTCAGCAATCTGGGGGAAAGAGGACACTGATCTCTCCCAAAATATTCACAGTCGCACCAGAAAGACCTGAATAATAATCAGCTTCATAAGAAGAAATGAATAATTATATAGTCTCTTCATGCAAAAGTATTGAAGTCACTGAAAATATCATTAGGTACAAAAGGAATATAAATATTGCACTTTAATTACTTTGAAATTTGTGTTTAATTAATGGAACTTAATATAAAGTATTACCAACATAAAATTAGCTCTAAAGTACATTAAGTAAAACAAATGTGGGGGAGGAATGGAGAACATGGAGTAATGTATTTTCTTCATTCTTTTCTTCAGTATTTTGTACAAAACCTGAAACACTTTGCATTCCAGTTATTCAATTCTGTTCGGGCATTAGGCCTTCCAGCCATTATTTTTACTTTATTTAACAGATATAATTAGAATTTTCCATTTGTAATCCTCATCTGTTTCAGCCTGTCTTTAAAAAAAAAAATAGAATTGTGAGCCATGTTTTATTTGAAACTAAAAATCTTGCTGTAACTGCCAAATGAAGTCCAAGGGGAAAATATATTAGAGGAATTTCCTTATTAGTAAGAACTAATTAGACGATGCAATTTTCAAAATGTTGTACTAGAAGATAAGGGATGTGCTTTGTCGAAATGTATAAGATTTTCATTTGTTTTTTATTTTTGGCAATCCAAAACAACAAAGGTGAAATCCAGGCCCTACAGCCAATGGGAGTTTTGTCAGTGAGTTCAATGGGCCCAGCATGGGTGGCAGGTGGAGCCCTCCTTAGGGGAGGCTAGCCCCCGGCTCTGCCTCTTCCCTCTCCCCCCGCCCCCAGCTGGAGCCCCGAGACCACCTGCCCCTTCCCTGCAGCCGAGGCCACGAATCCCCACCCCGCACTGGCCAGAGGCCCTAGCACCCTCCCCCACACCCTGCCCTTGGCCAGAAGAGTTTTGGGCCAGCCGAAGCCCTGAGCCTCTCCTCCACCTCTGCCGACCCGGAGGTGCCCCGGGCCAGCTGCAGCTGTGCTGCACCTGCCCTCCCCAGACCCCAAGCCACTGCAGAGAAAAGCCTCTCAGCAGGCTGCCTTTGGGGACTACACAGCTCCTCCCGCAACACCTGACTGGGACCTTTCCCTCACCAACGGGCTGCTCAGCACGTTCTTCCTCTGACAGCACTTTCTTTCTACCCTCCCCCTTCCACACTTCAGATTCTCCTCAAACTCACGCCATCACAAACTCAGCCAAGGTCTCTGGCTTTAGAAGCACCTCTTGAGAGCTGCAGCTTGTGAGGCCCACAGATCCTTTGCACTTCCTGTAAATAAAAACACTAAACATCAAGGAACTCACCAGTTAAAGCAATGTTTAATCCACACCAAAGACAGATGTCTTGCCACCCAAATATCATAAACTTGAACATACTCACAGAAGTCTTGTCTCCAAAATAAATTTCATTTCATGTTCTCAAAACTCATACCTACAAGTGCAATCTTAAATACAACTTCAGTAAGATGAAGATATCTTACCTCTGCCACAGAAAGTGGGCTTGCATTTTATGCTTTTCCAATACAATCTGCTCTAATGAATGCATGCATCCCAAAATGTCGCTAGTTTTGCTACCAAGAAAAGAACACCTGAAAGAAATCTGTGTTCATTTTTTTCAGCAGAGAGATGTGAAAATCCACAGAGTGAAAAGCATTCCTCATTATGAGTATGCTATGAAATGTATTTGACAATGATTTGTTTTAATTACAATTGGCATTTCTTAGCACACTGGTGGTGACACTAGCAATATGAGAGCCCAGGGTAAGTCATTTTACCATGCTTCACTTCATTAGCCTCACTTTATCACTTAGCAGCAATTCTTTTACAGACATGTAATCAGACAAAGATTGTTGCACAGATCTGTAAAGATCCTAATTGCTATATAGGAAGAGTATCAGGGGGTAGCCGTGTTAGTCTGTATCTACAAAAACAACAAAGAGTCTGGTGGCACCTTAAAGACTAACAGATTTATTTGGGCATAAGCTTTCGTGAGTAAAAACCTCACTTCTTCAGATGCATAGAGTGAAAGCTACAGATGCAGGCATTATATACAAACACATGGAGAGCAGGGAGTTACTTCACAAGTGGNTAGGACTGAAACGGAGTCTTTGGATGCCTTGGAAGATTCTCTGTCACTTCAGCTAAAGGAAACTGGTTCATTAGCCTGTGAGGTCTTTTTATACTTATGCTTTTTTTATATCTTACAGAGAATTGCTTATAGAGGCGAGAAGAGTTAATTTCACTTATGTCACACAATCTCATGACTCTGATATATCACAGATGAAGTTATGGTAATGTGGCTCATGGTACATTCTACTCTCAATGCAACGAAAACACACATATACACACATTAAAGAGCAAATGTCAAGTCCATTTACAGGAGCATAACATGTATAGCACCTGTGACTTTTAATTTTAAACAATAATGAAGTTTTCATATAATTCAGAATTAGCACCAAATATCCCATAGAATTAAGATCAGTTACTCAGATGATTATCCCTAGTGCTGGTTGACAATTTTTGACAAAAACTGTTTTAATTGAACAATAGGGTTTTGACAATTGCATTTTCATCCAAATATTTTGGATTTTATCAAAAATTTAAAATGAAAAATGTTGACAGGCCATTTCACATTTAAGAATTGTCAGAAAAATCCCTCTCTCTCTCTCTCTCTCACTGGAAAATAGGGAGAACATTTAAAAATAGGAGTGGAATTTTTCCCACCAAAAGAAAATGAATTTCAAAGTGAAATTTTGTTTCAAAATGTTTTATCAAAAAATAAATTTTCTTCAAAAGAAATGAAAAATCTTTCTTTAAAAAAAACCTCACAAAACATACTTACCTTTTTTCAGCCAGCACTAGTTAACCCTTTACTGCCCTTTTACAGTTCTGTGACTGCATGGTCATAAATTTCCAGGTTCAGTAGAATATATACATAGCAAGTGGATGCCCGATAAAAACAAATGGCTCATAACGTTGCACTGGGTGTGGTGCTGTAGCATTAATCTCATCCTTCTTGCATCCCTAAACAATATGGCGGGCTGGATTGGGTGTCATAGATCTGAGGATCAGTGATCCAAAGGAGAGGCCAGTAACAGACTGGTGAGAAAGTGTTCCACGTGGGCGAATCTACTCAGATACTACATCTTTTTTAAAAATATGTGTTAATGCACAAGCATAAGGATTTTTTCCCTAATTGGGGATTCCAGGTTCCATTTATTCTAAGCTTTTATTTAATAGAAAAGCTTTCTAGCCCATTCTGTTGCAAAGATAAGCCTTCAAAATGTAAACTAAAGCTGGACAGTAAAGCTACTCTTGAAGGAACTGATTTTTTCATTATATCCAAGTCTGTCATTCCAACAAAAGTTTTCCTGTGCTCAAGCTCTTCAGAAGGCAGGACCAGATCTGTCAGTCACAGAAGGGAGATCTGCCTCTCCCTTCTAGGTAAAACCCTAATTTCCTTCTGGGAAAAACCCTAATTTGTTCTGCCTCTTGGCAGCTTCAACATGCAATCACCAGACCCTGCTGTTCTGAGACAGAGCATTGGAATCTCTTCCTTTCTCAGACTTAACTTAAAATTTCTTTATCTTAACCTATTCTCCTTTTCAAGTCAATTCTTGGTAGACCAGTGGGCCTTTCAGGGTGCTTGGCCACACAGTATACAACTCCCATCCTACTCTAGACACCTAGGTAAGGGGCACAAAAGCTCTTCAAAATGGAGGAGAAAGCCAAAAGATGCCTCCTCTTCTCAGTTACCTTACAGCCTTATTTAGATGGGAAATGTTGCTGCCTCTGCGATAACATAATATGGAGAACCAGCCCTGCACAGAGCAGCAACATGAGCAAGGGAGTGCAAAGGTGAGATTTTTGCATTCTTTTCAGTTTAGTCACATTCCAGGAACTGGTCCCAAAGCATAGTTATTTAAATGTTAACATTATTAAGCACAGGGAATCTAAGAAACAAACACTCAGAGTGGGAAAGTTTCAACAGGAGATCCCCCCCATAGGATGTTGGCTGGGCTTTTGGATATAAGGAGTCCACTGCTACCTCCTGTCCGTGAATGGTGCCTAAGTTCCCCTCAAAAAACCAAAATATTTAGTTTTGATAATGTCAAAATGGTTAATTTTAACATTTCCGAATGTTTTTCATTTCATTCAAAACAATTAGCCAAAATCGACATGAATTCACAAAATGTTTCAGTCAACCTGGATCTGCATTTTTCTGCAAAAAAAAAAAAAAAAAAAAAAAGTTCCATCCGAAAAGTTTTGCCAAGTACTACCAGGCACTCTGCATTAAAATCAAAGTGGGCTGGCCTTTCTGATTTTTTTCCCATATAATTGTTAATTGTTTGTCTGTATTTTTGATACAGTTGTTATTACCATTTTCTACCCTGGTCTGTGGCTTGGGGGATGAAGAGAAAGAGCATGGTGGAGAGGAAAGAGCAGGCGGGCTAAAAGTTTCCATGTCCTTATGTGGGCATCAAAAAGCACCATGGACAGTCTGTAAAGTAGATGAGGGGGACAACTTGGAGATAAAGAACAGATGGAAAATGATGGGCAGGGCAAAAGAAATGGGGAAATAATTGTGGGGATAAGCTGGGAACCAAACAAAGGATGATACAAACAAGGTGGCTTGTAGCAAGGACAAACAGACTGAGAAGGAAGGCAAAGAAGAGATGTGGGGATATGGATAAGAAGATTAGGAAAGAAGAAAAGGCAGAAGAGAGACAGAGCAAGAATAATAAAAAAGAGATCAGGGAGAGAAAACAAAGGGGAGTTTAAAATGACAGAAAAGGGAAAAGATATAGGGATAAATGAGAAAATAAGGAGACTGAAGGACAGAGATACAAAGAAATGGAATCAGCAAGATGTTTCACATAATTCTGTGGTGAGTAAATTATTTTATGTATTCTTGCCTTTGTATTTTTGGTATAGACAAATGGGATATAAAAGAATTTTATAATGTACCTAATGTGCATATATTTATAGTATGACTTACTATGCAAATTAGATCTCAACCCAGTTGTTACCCAGGGTTATCTGAACCCAAAGCTATGGTAACTAATCCCTGTTTTCCAGGTGGTGTCAGGAAATAAATCAGTGGGGGACACAGCACCTCTATCTGATAAATGATTGCTTCCACCCCAAGATCCTTTTTTATTGAGTCTAAAGCACACATCAAAACCTAGCAATAGTCTAGACTCACCCCAGGTAGATATAGGTACCCAAGGTCTGAGGCGATATCTAGTGATTCAGCAGCACGGTTCAGTGGCCAGCCTTTCTCCTAGCCACCGGGGAGTTAGGTGTTGGTCTCCTAGCTCATAGAAATCCTCTTGAACTTCTCCCAAGCTTCTCCAAATTGCACATACTCTGTAAACTCTTTTATAGGTACCTCAAAACAAAGCACTCATAGTAACTTTTAATAGGTTTGGGTTTCCCTAGCAACAA
Organism: Trachemys scripta elegans; assembly: GCF_013100865.1. NCBI lineage: Eukaryota > Metazoa > Chordata > Testudines > Emydidae > Trachemys > Trachemys scripta. Next base: position 241,858,696 of record NC_048298.1, on the reverse strand, counting down.
CAAAGAACTCATAATTTCTACTTATCGGCAAAGCAGTTTTGAGCAAGAAACTTACAAACGCAGGCACCCAGACTCAAGCTGAGCTATTCACATTCCTCCACCCCCCCCCACCCCCCACCTTCTCAGTCCTTGTTAGTAACACAGGCAGCTGCCGTTGTTCCGTCTGCCTAAGCCAAGGCCAGATTGGCTGCAAGTTATGTCAAATCCATGTCTCTCATAACACAGAGGCTCCGAGAAATGTGCCACAAAGTTTGGGTGCTTCACCATAGCAGGGAAAAAGTAGAAGACTTGCCACCAAGAGCTGTGAAATCTCTTTTGGAGATTGGTTTAAGCCTTGAGTATTGATTCACTTGACGTTAGTGAGTGCTGAGGGTACTTATCAGTTTCCAGTATTGGATCCATAGTGATACATTAAATAAAACTGCCATTAGTAGCCAACCAGCCTGCTACATAGAATAATATCTGGGAAGTGTACATCCTACCACAAGATTTTGGAGTACCCCTTTTTGAAATGTCTGGTTCTTCTGTCACCAGTGCTTAAGGCAGTGAGGTCAATAATGATGTCTGTTTTCTCACCAATTTCTGAATTAGAGAATCAACACACCTACTCTTCTATTTAAATAAATAAATAAACCCTCACAGCACTGTTTGGCATATTGCAGTAAAAAAAGCAGCCAACATCTGACAATGAAAAATGGGAAAACATATTTTCACATTTGTTAAGAATGTATTTATTGTTTCATTAGAGCTTAAGCCATAGTTCTTATTTGGTGAAATCTTATTGTTTCAGCAGTCTATCCTCTCAGAAAGAACTGCATATTCAGTGAAGTTTCCAGGGCCCTATTTGTTCATACTTGATTTAATATTTGTTGTCAATCACTTCTTTTTGTTGAATGTTCAGAAGTTAAAAAAAATTAATCCTGGATACTGCTGTGAGTTGTTACCCTTAGCCTGTTATCACTGCTCTAAATGGCTCTAAAATTCATTATTAATGTCTGTCATGTTCAACCATTAGCTGGCAGAAGTCTTTGATCATCTTTGAAGAAAAATGTGGCAATCGAGCAAGTCTAGTCTTTAATAAAAAAAATCACTAACACCTTTATAGACGTACAACATCCAAGAGATGTCATATAATACCCTATATATCATTGATCTGAATCGAGAAATACCATAAATTGTTTTCAAGTTTGTTGTTTTGACAGTAATTGCAAAGAAATCTTTTTGTAATCTCACACCCGGACAAAAATGAAGAGTTATAACATACTATAACTTTATTTCTTATCAGGCTTTTCAGACAAAAATATATTGCAAAAGGCTTCATAGAGTTAAATAAGGCAGAGTTATGTTATATCTGAATCAATGGTGTACACACATCATGGGAAATGTCATGACCATTACGCAACAACTGCTACGTCCTTTAATAGAGAAAGTTCTGCACTTTCCAGTGCTTAAATCTTCTTATCCTCACATTCAGCGAGTGGAATTGTGGTTTTGCTGATGGGAAGGTAGTGAAGACTACTTCTGCCTTCTTCTCTCCTCATATATCCATGCAGTACTAGCTACACTCTGTGTTTATATGCAGAGTTGGACAAAAGTGCAAAATTCAGTCCAAATATGTTGTAAATGTAACCCACTGGTGAGTATGAGTTACAGGGCCCCTTCTGTGCTCATCCACAGAGGATGTGAGGTGCTACAGTCGCCAGTTACAGAGCTTTAGCTCAGGCTGTATATTTTAGCTCTGGAGTTTGCCAGGTTCAATCCATGGTGTGTTGGCGAAGAGGGCACTCATCCACACAAACACTGAATCCAAAATTCAGTGTTTGAGTCTAAGCTTTTGATCCAGTCCATTATGTAGAAATGCATTGCAGACAACGGAGGCAAACTTGAATTATTTCTTCTTCTTCTTCTCCTTCTTGTTATTCTTATTCTTCTCCTTCTGTCATTATTATTATTATTATTATTATTATTTATTTTAATTCCTGTAGGGCCTAGGAGTCCTAGTCATGGGCTAGGACCCCTTATGCTAGGTGCTGTACAAACACAGAGCAAAAAAACCGTCCCTGCCCCAAGGAGCTTACAATCTAAGTATAAGACAAGGGACAGCAAATGGATACAAACAGATGGGGATGTACAAGTAAACACTGAAACCGTATTTGTCAGCATGGTATGTAAGAGTCTCTGCACACCAGCAACCTAACTATTGTCAAATTGTTTATAGGCAAAGAAGAATTTTGAGGCAGGCTTTAAAGGTGGCTAATGAGGTAGCTGTGTGGACATTGATGGGGAGTTCCTCCCAAAAGTGTGTGGAGTAGCATGGGAGAAAGCATATAGGGTCTTATTTGGAAATTTACTAAGTGAGCAGTGAAGGAAGGCATTATGAACCGATTAGAGGTAAGCATCAGCAGTGAATGAGAGACGATAGGCAGGGTAAGGATTGGCCTTGAAAGTGAATACAAGCAGTTTGATGCAGTGGAGAAGGGGGAGCCAGTGCAGGAATTCAAAGAAAGGGGTAACATAGTCAAAGCAATGGGCTAGGAAAATGATCTTTGCAGCAGAATTCTGAATGGATATGATCAGGGCAAGATTGGATTTGTCAAGGCCAAAGAGAAAGACATAAAAATGGCCATATTTGGTCAGAACAATGGTCCATCTAACCTAGTATCCTATCTTCCAATAGTGGCCAATGCTAGATGCTTTCGAGGAAATGAACAGAAGAGGGCAATTTATCAAGTGATAAGTCCCCTGCCATCCAGTCCCAGCTTCTGGCAGTTAGAAGCTTAGGGACACTCAGAGTATGGTGTTGCGTCCCTGATCATCTTGGCTCACAGCCATTGATGGACCTATCCTTCATGAGCTTATCTAATTCTTTTTTTGAACCCACTTATACTTTTGGACATCACAACATCCTGTGGCAATGAGTTCCACAGGTTGATTATGCACTGTGTGAAGATGTAGTTCCTTACATTTGTTTTGAATCTGCTGCCTAGAATTTCATCAGGTGACCCCTAGTTTGTACGTTATGTGAAGGGGTAAATAACACTTCCCTATTCACTTTCTCCACAATGTTCATGATTTTATAGACCTCTATCATATACCCACTTAGGCATCTCTTTTCTAAAATGAACAGTCCCAGTCTTTCTAATCCCACCTCGTATGAAAGCTGTTCCATACCCCTGATCATTTTTGTTGCCCTTCTCTGCCTTTATTGCCTTTCCAATTCTAATATATCTTTTTTTGAGATGGGGTGACCTGAACTGCACACAGTATTCAAGGTGTGGGTTTACCATGAATTTATGTAGTGGCATTATGATATTTTCTATCTTATTATCTATCCCTTTCCTCGTAGTTCCTAACCAGTCTAGTAACAGAGACACGAGATGATGAGAGATGTTATAAAGAAAGACTCAGCAAGATTTACACATAGCCTGGATATGTGGACCTAGAGAAATGTCAAAGTCAAAGATGACACACAGGTTATGGATTGTAGCTAAATTAAAGTGTCTGATTGGATTTTGATGACATAACAAGAAAATCAATGGGAATGAAAATGGGGTCCATTTAGTTGTGTTACCTTTCAAGGGTTTCTTTGAAACAACAAGATGGAAGTGATCAATTAAGTAGCAAGGAAGAAGCATCCAGTTAAAAAGAAAAGAAGAAAAAGAAAGGTTTAAAAAATGAATAAATGGCAATGAAAAAATGAATGAATTCCACTTTGAAGAGATAAGGATTTTTAAGTTGCTGTACAGTATTTTTATGCCATTTACATTGAAGTCATTTGCAGGAAATGATCCATTTACCTTACTCTGATAGAGAAACAAGACAGTTGTTGTCCTGAAAAATATATTTCCCTCAAGAACTGGGTAATAGGAACTATGAGCACATTGCTGACGTTTTAAAAAATCACTACATACCCAAACAAATATTCTAGCTGGGATAAGTTTTACCCCAGCAGAAACAAGAAGGAAACTGTTTATCTGATATTATGTCCACACACTGACATTTTGGTGACCACTTGCAGGAGGCCCTTAGGATAGGACCATTTTATATTGGTATCAAAAATCCAGCTTTGAGTAAAGTGGCTGAGAAAGGACCATAACCTGGAAGGAGCAATGTATATTGCATTGGTGTTTGGGTTCACCGTGAGAAACGTGATAGATTTGCGAGGACACCTCATGTGAAGGGAGGAGGGCCCTAATCACAGACAGGAAGACAACAGAAGTTGCTGCATACAGCAAGACCTCAACAAATTGCAGGAAATCCATGTTTCAATTGTTTGGGAATATCACATCGACCATAGCATTGTTTTTTCAGTAGGCCGAGTTCATGAGCTGTGGTAAGAAAGAATATGCACCTCATGGAACTGGCTCCTGGCTACAGAGTACACATTGACTAGACATTCTTACAATATCTTGGTTTAAGCCACCAGACATAACTTCTAGTCAAACTACTCATTTTCATTTAATTCAATGAGCATGTTAGCTTTTATACTTATAACTCATAGTAAGTAATAATTCTCCATTATCAACTCGATTTTTTTCCCTAAGAGTCAAGAACAATTTGGCCCAACATTTTTGTAATTGTCACATGCTTTCCCTCTTTCTGATATTCTTCGTACCTGGTCAGGCAATCATACAAATAAATATAGACTTGGATCTTCTGGTTTTATTGCTGGGCTCATCACAGCCCTAATATTCCTGGAATTTACACATCACTTCCCCCCCCCCCCCCCCCCCCACACACACAACACAGTGGCATTGTTTGACCACTGAAAAGACTTTCACTCTGTATGGAAGCTCTCTGGGTCTAATGATCTAGGTTATTGTGGTCATGGACACATTGATATGTCATTATGAGATAAAGGTTCAAAAGGGCTGAACACCAGCCTCCATTCTTGCAGATACCATTTACCCCTGCAAAAATTAATTGCGGAACCCAGTTTGAGTACTTGCCCCACCGAGTACCTGATCTGCACCCAGAAATTGGGTTGTAGGATGAGACTGTAGGTGTAAAATATAGGTGCAAAAAAGCATCCTAAAAATTATCCTTTTGAAAACTATGTTCCTTTATATCAGGAGCCAGATCCTCAGTGATGCTCCATTGAATCAGTGGCACTTTTGGCCTGATCTATTGATTGTGTATTGTTTATATTGATTACTCAAGAATTCCCAGTTAAGACTCTGAGCTTTGGTAGGTTCTTATCCCAAAATAAGGCCCAGTCTTATTAGAATTATTGTTCAGTTGGGAACCCTGACGTGCAGGGTTGCAAAACTCACACTTAGGAAATCCTTCTATATTTGTAATAGTTTTATTAACAGTGTTAGCAAAGTTACAAATACTCCGACCCAGCAAGATAGATAGAAATAAGACAGAATGAGCATTTGACCATCCATATACTCACCACAGAAGTACCTGGAGTGGTAGTCATTATTTTCATCATCATCCTCTTCTTCCTCGTCACCATCATTCTGGCAGCTCCCAAGAGTTATATCTCCTAAGGCACACAGGCCGGGATACAACTTTTATAATGTTACGCTGATGTCACTATGCTTAATGCATTATTCAGTAGGGGGTTTCATCCCCTTGTCTTTTTTTGTATTTCCTTACCCTCAGGTACCCTTCTCCCATAGATAGCATCGACGTCAATTAGTTGCCATGGTATTCTTGTGGTCGGACATCTGCTGATGTTCCTAATTTTAAAATATTTCAAGCTGGTATAAACTAGCATTTTGTGGTTACCTATCAGCAGTTTAGTCATTACAGCATTCTATCTTGCCCTATCTTATGATCTAGGGTTATGCCGAGTTAGCTGCTTATGCTAAGGCTTCTCATGCCTTGATTAGTTTGGCTAAGCTATTGCCTGTGGCCTCTATCCTCATTGCTTTACAGCCTATACCTATGCCAGACCTAGACAATACCTGTACCCATAGGCTACAAGCTGTCCTGCTTGACACTATATGATGGGCCCACATAGCCATACACCAGCCCTTTTACCTGAGAAATAAAGAGGAAATATGTCAAAAGCAACACCACCTTTTCAGTGGCTTGAATTTCTATTATCCTCACATGTCACAAATGAACTCTGTATCACCCCAGATGTAACATAAATGTTCTAGAATGAAAAAATGAATGCTATCCATGACTTGGATAGTTAAAATTTCTTCTGACATCTTGGATGTTGTGGTTTATATTCCAAACTACGAATGTTCTTTGTAAAGGGCACCATAGGGCAGGGAATGGGTTTATGTTGGACTGGGATGTGGAAGATAAAGTTAATCAGAAAGAGCAAGAACATATACAGGTGACAATTATGAGTATTTACTTTGAGCCAGATTGCACCCTGCACTTACACGGGTGTAGAGTAGGGGAGAGATGCCCAAGAAGTTTTTTTATTTCCTCTCCATCCTCCTACCTTCTGCAACCCACATAAGGGCCAGGAAGAACTGCATATCCTGGTTTCAGAGAGACTGCTCCATCCATACTCCCTTGGGGACATGTAGTGCCCAAAAGGAAATAAGAGGGAGCCATGACATGGCACATATAGGGGAATATGCTGCAACCTGTATAGGGCATGCACCCTTTTTATACCTTAGAGGTCATTTGGTCAATATGATGTTATCATTCTCAATTGCTTTTCAGTGCCTGTTTCCAAAAGTGTGTGTGTGTGTGTGCTTGTGTTAACGATACATTCTGTGCTTTTTTTATCCAATTTTCCAATAAAATATTTAAGGCAACGTGGTAGCCTCCTGCTAACAAATGAGAACAAAAAAAAGTGAAGCCAACTAGTGAAATTGATTAGTATATTTTTATTATCCATCATGGATGTAATGCAAAAAGTATACAGACAAATGACTGAAAAATCGGATCCGTCTGTCACTGAGTTCATTGGAATTGCAGAGCCTCTTGAGATCAGACATGGTGTGAACACAGCCAGAACAAGAAAATTATTAATATTAAAATTATTTTATGATTTAGAGTTTGATCCCTCATGATGCTGAATGCTTTCACTACTCATTTTAGTCCCAGTATAGAAGGAATTAACTGAGTAGTAGTTACAGAGAGAGAGATTAACATTAAAGCAATACAGTCCAGAAAAGGATGAAAAAAGAAATTCAAACACGTTTTCTTCAAAAGCAAAATTATGTTGTTTTCCAAAATAAATCAAGCTAGTTACCTAGTTGTTTAGTCAAATAAATTTTATCCATAAAAAAGAACAAACGTACTTCCATATTAAAGTTTTAACACTTCCAAAGTACCAGTAAGAAAATGAAATAGAGACTCTTTATTGTGTAAAATTGTTAGAAGATACAACTTGACATAAAATTGTACTGGTAGAGAGGCTTTGTCTTAAATTTATATTTTTACTAATTGTGTTCCTGTGAAACATCTCTTGTCTGAAAACTTTTGACACCAGAGTCTTGATTATTTCTTTTATACCAAACAACAGATGCCAACTCACTTTATCTGTGAGTTTTTGATGCAGTAAGAGTCGCCACTCGCTGTACTACGGTTGACCAAATCCACTTTGAGCAAACAATCTTATTGTGTGCTTTCACTAGTCAGAGACCAATTTATGCTTAAAAGTACACTTTTTAAAATATATATACAAATCTATTTAAAATAAAATATTTGGATCATTCATTGATATTTGAACATTTGATCATTCATTGATAATTTCACTAGTGACAAGGGATCTGATCCAATACTCACTGATGTCAAAGAGAGTCTTTTTATTAACGTGGATGGGAGTTGAATCAGACCCAAGGCCATAACAGCTGGAAGCAGGGGAGAATGGTTAATTTCTGAAATTAGGACAGGACATGGGATTTGCCGTGTTGGAACTGGCCTCTAGTAGTGACCAATACTTGGTGCTTGAAAAGAAAGAGAAACTTGCCATAATGCACCCAGACATCTATGAAATGGTGTTCATGTATGGTAGTATTCCTTCCTGCTCCTTACAGCAATCACTTATTCTCAGAAGTATATCATCTTGTTATCCTTATTTTAGACTGCATAAATAGGAAGTTTGTTACTGTTCAGAAGATTATTCAGTGCTTTTAAATATCCAGCTATGTTATGACTTCCTGTGATAGTGATTTATACAGTATTTCTTCTAAATCTAGCTGAGTATGTCTGGTGTATGAAAATAATGGCAGAAAACATTCTTATGTGATTTGATAACATGCAATTTAAACATAAAGGGACAGATTTTGCTCTCATTCACAAGAAGGTGAATACAGTCTGTATTAATTATGCCCCGATTCTCCTCTCACGTTGGAGTTAAACTGGTATAACTCCAATGACCCTTCCAAAATTATTCCAGATTTATACCAGCGTAAGTATCTGGCCTCAAGCATTTGGCAGTTATTCATGCCTTTTCAATAAATAAATTTATCATTTATGATTTTAAATTATGAGGAATCTTGTATATTACGAAATATGTTGTTCCAATGAAACCATTGAAAGTCATCATCAGTTTGTGGGAATGATTAACTTAGATCACTTCTCTGATGCAGATCCAATATCAAGTTACTGAGTCCAAGGGGACAGTGTTTAAAAAATGCATGTCCCAAAATTCACAAGAGAATTCTATGATTCAGCTTGGGTCCCAGTGGCACACTTCTATTTGAAATGGAATGTAGAAACATGTAAACTCATTTATCATAGCTGATCTCTGCTTCCCGCTGTGATCTTAAATTACCAATGGTGGGTTCCCAGTGAAACACAGATTAACATATTGATTTGATTTATTTAACGGGGATTTTAACATACTCTTGTTATCTTTGGGGGGGGAGGAGGATTTTTTACTTCTATTTAACTTTAAATGCAGGTTTTTTTATTTATTTAACCCATAGTCTGGTTCCTATTTTCCAGGTTAGTGACACCTGGGCAAGAAAGACAATTTCTAGTTCTTGGAGAGGTTGCAGTGGGTTCCACAGCTAAGGCTGAGATTGGGTTTCTAAAAGTAGATAGCAGAAGGATTTGTCAGCTGGAGGAGGATTTGGGGAAATGTATCTGGAGAAAAGAGTTCGAAACCAAGAACTATGAGCAATTGAAAGGAGGTCAAGTATAGATAACAGACGGGAGAGTATTACAGCCTGGATTTAGTCAGATCAGGACACACATGAGGTTTGCAGGCAGATCTGGCAGTTGGAGAGAGATTCGGGGCACTAAGGGTATGTCTATGCTGCAATTAAAAACCCGTGGCTGGCTGTGCCAGCTGACTCGGGCTCGCAGGGCTCAGGCTAAGGGTCTGTTTAATTGCTGTGTAGACGTTCAGACTTGGGCTACAGCACAGACTCTAGGACCCTGCGAGGTGGGAGGGTCCCAGAGCTCAGGCTGCAGCCTAAGCCTGATCGTAAGTAAACAGCCCCTTTGTCCAAACCCCATGGATTCAAGTCAGCTGGCACGGGCCAGCCGCAGGTGTCTAATTGCCATGTAGACATACCCTAAGGAGGGGAATTGGAGGATGGTGAAGGAGGAGGAGTTTGGAAACAGGTGCTTGTGAGAGAGAGGCATGACATGCAAGATTAAACCACAAGTTATTCAGCTCACTAGTAATCACTTACATAGTAGGGAGAATAATTCCTTTAGGAATAATAATTTCTGCAGGAATTACTGAGTGAAATCCTATGGCCTGTGTTACTCAGGAAGTCAGACTAGATGGTTGCAGTGGTCCCTTCTTGCTTTAAATCTAGGAAATCTCTGTCAGGGCAATTCAGCTTTTTAAGAGCTAATTATAATTTCTTACTATAAAGCATGTTAAGTTTCTTTTGTGAGTAGCTTTAAAAACTAATCAGATTGTAAGGAGGAAAAAAAAGCCACCCTTAGATACTTCTGCTATTTAATCTCCCTTGTGGCTTCCATTATGTGAGTTTGACTTTATTAATAATGTAAAATACTCATGGAGGAAGAACAAAACTATGGTAATTGCCAGAATCTGCTGATGGTTAGTTTAAAGCAACACCGTGGTAGATAAAGTCATTACATGAACATAATCGGCAATATATTTACAGAAGCAAAATAAGTGGTAGTTACTTTATACAAATGTCTATGGAGCACAGTTTTACAGTCAATATTTACCACAGAAACTACACTGTGGCAAATATGCCAGTTTCTGTAATGGTTATGTATGTTAATTAATGAATTTTACTAGCCCCATACAAAAATTACTGAAATTAAATTTGCATTTCAGAGTACTGAGCTGTTATTATTTGAGCACGTAGAATTATTTGTCTGTTTTAATTTCCATAAATGTCATTAAATGCCTCCTTCAGGTGAATAGTCAATAGAAAAAACAGTACAATGACAAATGACCAACAAATTGATTTACATACTGTGTGAATTATTTAACAAAAACTGAATTCTTCCAAAGAGAGAGTGACCCAAAAAAACCTGAATTTTGTTAAATGAATTTTAAAGAAACAGAATTACATAAATGAACAAAATTGAACTTAATAGACATTTATGTTTATTATGGAGGCACTGGCCATGGGTTTATAGTTAAGGCTGCATTGAGTTTGAAACTTAAAGCAGGGATTCAACCTCTTTGTTATATATGGATAATAAAACTTATCCCTAATATTAAAGCACTTGATCTTTGATTACAGAATCAAGTATCTGATCATTTACATGTACATCTATAAATTACTTTGAGTTAAAATTAATTTTAAATGGGTCCTTTAAAAATGTTTGCCCTCTGTGGCACCTTTATTATTTTTGTTTTGTTCCAAATGATCTTAATGATAGAATAACAGAATCTTTCACATAGTTAAAACTCACTAAAATCTTGTGTGTAGACTACCATTTGAAGATTATAATTAAGATAAATTATCAAGTGTTGTTATAATTGCTAGTCATGATTATAGATAGACAGAACCAAGTCACTAGTTCTGGTCATTCTTAATTAAGGCCTTTTTGCTGTCATAGGAACACAGTCACTCATCACCCTTCCTCCACATCTACTTTGCGTGCTACAATTCTATTGGTTGTAGTGAGTCGGTGAGATAAGAGAGACTGGACTTGTGTTAAGATTTCTCATTGGTGGATGACTTGGCCACAGCTATCACTGCTTCTTAAAAGTTGTTGGGCTGCATGCTAGTTTGGGCATGAATGCTTGAAAGGGTCTTCATGGCACTACCATCTTGGCTTCACTGTACAGGGAAGCAGCACTGCCAAGGGAACTGAGTTCAGGAGTGAAGGGAGAGTTTTAATGGACAAAAAGATTGGGACTCAGGGACTGGGAATCCTTCACCCAGATCTCACTCTTCATGTACCATTTGTCTCCTTAACACAGTCCCCTTCCACAAACACAGCCCTGCTCCCCTCCAGGCCTATAGGCATCCTTGTTTTCCTCTTCCTCTACCTTTCCTCTCCCCCCCTCCCCTCCCTCGCCCCTCCCCCCACATCCCCACTCTCAACTCCCAGCTCTCTCTGTGAAAATGCAAAGTAGGTTTTCAAAGGGCCCGAGAATCTAGGTTGCCAAACTCCCATTGAGCATTGAGTTTCAATGGGAGTTGGGTGCTTAACTCCTTAGGTCCTGTTTAAAATCCCAGTCTAAACTTGGTAAAGTCTCTCTCCTGCCAATAGATACGCCAGGCTTTCTCAGTTCAATTTTCATGACAAGCTCTATACTTATATACAATAATAAAGTCTTACCCATTCCCTATGTCCTCTTCTGCTTGTCCTTAGCAAAATATGTATTCTGTCATCACTGAGAAGCACAGCTTGCATTTTTAATATTATGCTACAGACTAAGAATCATTCACAGAAATGGTTCAGTAAATCTCTCTATATAATGAATAAACTTGAGAAAATTGTTAGCTTTTCATAAGTCAATTCATGAACAGAAAAGAGGAAAATGTATCCACTAGATTAGTCTCTTAGTTGTTCACCCAAATCTAAGTATATTAATGAACCCATATAAAGATTTAATGTTTCTTGTGTATTTTCCTCACTTCTTGTTGCATTACTTGTTTGTCTATACACGTTAAAATACTAATACTTTCCCGACTACTAGCCAAATGGTTATTTAGAAGGGTGTATGTATACATGTTTCAGTCTCCCAATGGTTAATACAAATAAAAATAAAAACAAATAAAAAAAGATTTGAAAAAGATACGTGTACAATTTTTAAATGGCCAAACAGATTTTTTTTCAGTTCTGGTTAACAAAAAAATAAAATAAAAAAGATGTATATCCATTTGAAACCTGGACCAAATTTTTATGTCCATTGTAAAATGAAAAATGGGGTGTATAATGAAAATGCTGACACAATGTTAACTACAACACGCACAAGTGGTGCCAGTATCATAAAGCTTTCACAGTTTCTACATGCTATAAATAGGATGCATTTGTCAATTTCTTTGTGCAGTCAGATTGTACTTACTTTTCACCCTGCACCTGTGTGCCTTTGTTTCTCAGTTACAGAATAGCAACAAAGCCTTCTCAGTTCAAACACTTCTATGTATCTTTCAAAGATGAAAATTCCTTACTATTTCATTAAAGTAATGCCATAAAATGTAATAATTTAACACACCTGATAGCACCTTAGGAGGAGTTTTTAAAGGATCTGTTTTGACATTAAATACATTTAACTCTCACCATTTATGTACAACTTTATTTATTTATTGAAGCTCTTTAAATGAAAGCTTTTAGCTGACATTCTAATTCAACTTCCTCTTCAAATGTATTAGCACCTGTCAGAGTATTATGCTCAACACTGGTCTAAAAGCCTTTGGGCCCTCTTTACCTTCCTCAGTCCTTAAAATGGGACCTTATGTGATATAGCAGAATTGCTTGTTATTGTCTTCAGAGATATGAATGGTAACAGTAAAAAAAATAAAATGTACCCTGTCTTGTCAATTTGGGTTTTGACCATGATCCAAAGCCCATCAACGTCAATAGGAATTAGCCCTTATGTGAATATCACTTCCAATCTTGTGCTACAGTGATACCAACTCCTGCATCTATATGACCTACACCAGGGGTCGGCAACCTCTGGCATGCGGCTCGCCAGGGTAAGCACCCTGGCGGGCCAAGCCAGTTTGTTTACCTGCCGCGTCCGCAGGTTCGGCCATTCGCAGCTCCCACTGGCCGTTGTTTGCCGCTCCAGGCCAATGGGGACTGCGGGAAGCTGCGGCCAGCACATCCTTCGGCCCGCGCCGCTTCCCATAGCCCCCCATTGGCCGGAACGGCGAACCGCAGCCAGTGGGAGCCACGATCGGCCAAACCTGCGGACGCAGCAGGTAAATAAACCGTGTGCCAAAGGTTGCCAACCCCTGACCTACATCAAGTTCCAGATGTGCTTCTTTTCTCCCAATATACCCATCCCCACAGAAAATGGAAGGTAAATTTGGGTATCTCAAAGGGTTGGCAATATCCTTTTAACAATATATGTTGAGCATTTTATTTTCCAGTAAATTATCTGGATTCAATCTTTAGCTGGTTTTCTGGAGTATGTGACAGTGGAGGAAGGTGTAGTCTCTGTAACACTGAGACAAAAAGTTTATTGAGTTTATAGTGTTATCTAAAAAGTCCTCTAGTTAATTCGGGTAACTTTGCTGTTCTGGCTAGTGTCTTCCAGCATGGATAGGGCATAACTTTAAAAAAAAAATTGTTGAAAGCTCCTCTTTAGCCAGGTAGTTGTTTGCTTTTTTTCCCCAGAACGTTATGAATAGACTTGGAAGGCTTAGATTTTTGTCAGTAAATGTTGGTAAACGTTGATTTCACCGAACACACACAAACAGATTAAAAGAATATGTCCTTAGGTAATAATTGAAATTTACAAATAGGCAAAGAAAAATGCTGCCAAGAACTTATTAGAGTTTAATTTAAGGATATTTACTTTGTATATTTTGACATATGATGTTAGAACAGAAGATGATAAGAATGGCCATTCTGGGTCGGACCAATGGTCCACTTAGCCAAGTATCCTATCTTCTGACAGTGGCCATGGCCACTGTTCAGTGGGACTGAACAGAATCAGGCAATTTATTGAGTGATTCATCCCCTGTTGTCCAGTCCCAGTTTCTAGGAGTCAGAGGTTTAGGGACACCCAAAGCATGGGGTTGCGGATTGCCATTGATGGGTCTATCATCCATGAACTTATCTGATTTTTTTTTGTAATCCACTTATACTTTTGGCCTTCACAATATCCCCTGGCAATGAGTTCCACAGGTTGACTGTGCGTTGTGTGAAAAAGTACTTTCTTATGTCTGTTTTAAACCTGCTGCTTGTTAATTGCATTGGGTGACCTCTGGTTCGTGTGTTACGTGAAGTTGTAAATAACACTTCCTTATTCACTTTTCCCACACCGTTTATGATTGTATAGACTTCTATCACATCGCCCCTTAGTTGTCTCTTTTCTAAAATGAATAGTCCCAGTTTTTTTAATCTCTCCTCATATGGAAGCTGTTCCATATCCCTAATCATTTTTATTGCATTTCTCTGTACTTTTTCCAATTCTAGTATATCTTTTTTGAGATGGGGTGACCACAACAGCATGCAGTATTCAAGGTGTGGGCATAATATGGATTTATATGGTGGCACAGCAATATTTTCTATTTTATTATCTATCCCTTTCCTAATGATTCTTAATATTGTGTTAGCTTGTTTGACTGCTGCTGCACATTGAGCAGATATTTTCAGGAAACTTTCTACAGTGACTCCCAGAACTCTTTCTTGTAAGGTAACAGCTAATTTAGACCCCATCATTTTGTATGTATAGTTGGGATTTTGTTTTTCCAATGTGCATTATCAACACTGAATTTCTGCCATTTTATTGTCCAGTCACCCAGTTTTGTGAGATTCCTTTGTAACTCTTTATAGTCAGTTTTGGCCTAAACTATCTTGAGAAATTTTGCCACCTCACTGTTTATCCCTTTTCCCAGATCATTTATGAATATGTTGAACAGCACTGGTCTCAGTACAAATCCTTGGGGGACCCCTCTATTTACCTCTCTCCACTGTGAAAACTGACCACTTATTCCTACCCTTTATTTCCTATCTTTTAACCAGTTACTGATCCATGAGTGTACCTTCTCTCTTAACCCATGACTGCCTACTTTGCTTAAGAGCCTTTGATGAGGGACCTTGTCAAAGGCTTTCTGAAAGTCCAAATTCACTATATCCACTGGATCACCCTTATGCTAGTTGACAGTTTGTGTTTAAACTATTATAAAGCTTTCACTTTATATATCTCAGTGTCTACTGTCTCTAAATAATTGTCTGACCCTTCATAATTTCCCACAACTCTGAACATTTAAGTAGATAAAAATAGGGGGGGGGGAATGCTTGAAACCCATAATTTTGCTCAACTGTGAAAATTTAAATATATATTAAAAATTAAAAATGCTTAAAAATAAGCATCAACATTACCCATCACAAAAATTTTGTTAATCTAATTCTGCAAAGCCTAGTTATGAAGCATAGGCAAAATCCTGAGGTCCTTACACAGATCATAGACAAGTAAACCTTTTGCTGATGCTCACGAGAGTTGGGACTGAGTAAAATCTGAGATTAAATTGATATTATAGTTATAGCTGATTTCTGCCTAATATGATTGAGAGAGATTATAAGGCTAATACGTATCTATGACAAGTAGTATTACGGATCACCAAGGAACTAAGCAGATTACATGTAGTTCTTCAGGCACCTATGATTAGGGGCAAATCCTGCTTCCTGGGCAGCTGCAGGGGGCCAGGACTGTAGAAGAGCTGCTGTGAGCTCAGAGGGCCAGGACTGCAGAAGAGCTGCTATATATCGCCTGATAACATTTTAAAGACAAGTGCTTAAAAATATGGTCCATTTCCCAGTGTGGACAGGCCTAAATATTTTGCATGTATTGCTGGCTCATGTATACAGTGTTTTTTCAAAGTTTCTCACTGTGTCAGGATGTAAACTTGAGTTCTGTAACTCTCAAATTGGACACTCTTGGGAGGCAGATGCCAAGGCGTGTCTATTTCTATATTATAAATTGTTTGATTTTCTTTTATTTCCAGTGTAAAATATCTATTTTTAAAGCTTAAGGTGAGAAGTGTCTTTGGGAGAGACATATACTTCTTACGAATAGAAGAGAGATGGCAAGTGTCTCTCCCATTTCAAATATAGCATGAAGAGTATCACCTTCACCTCCAGTAGATCATCTCAATACATTCCCTACATACCAAGGTGCCCTTGCTATAAGTGGGTGCATCTCCATTGGTTTTATAGAGAGTTGCACATTGTTTGCAACAGGCTGAATTTGTCCCACGGTGATATGCTTTGCCATTTGGGGAGGAAGAACTACCATTTCCACACACACTTGTAGATCTATAGATTCACATCAGGCTGGGGCACTAATTTACCCAGAATGATTGGTGATATTTGATGCTACCTGAATCTAATCCAACCGATACCGTCTCACCCCCTTTTAGCAGGCTCAGTAAATAGCATCACAAGGGTGTAAAACAACAGATTAACAAAACTTTAGCATCCAGAATTTATCAGTGTGAAAGATCGCATCTAGGTAGCAATGAGCTACAAAACAGTAATGCATTGAAATGTAACCTTAAGCCTAAAACTGTTGGGGGGGGAGGGTGTCAAAGGGGGGACTCTTGCTGTTCTATACATCAAAACTTCTGAGGACTGTTTGCTTTATGTATAGTAAAGGTTCTGTGCCACCTATCTGTTCAGTTGAGTACAATGAAATGAGAGCAGTAGCCAGCTCCTCACCATCTAGAAAGACTTGAGCTTGGTCACATTGAAGGAGTTTTAGAATTTCCATTCATGATGTGAGGATAAGCTTTTAATCTCCTCCTGTGTGTGTGTACTCAGCAAAAATTGATAGAATCTGTAGAGTGGGGAGTGGTTACCTCATAGCACAGGGTCATTCAATATAACAATATCAATTATGAGTCCAATTCATGGCTATATTTTGAAAGTCATTATTTGTACAATGCCATGTATGTGCATGAGTGCTTTACAGACCAACAAAACACATGAGGCCTGATTCTACTTCTCATTTCCACTGATGTAAACCTCTGGTAACTCCACTCCAGACTATGGAGTCAGCCTCATTTTCTCTGCCTGGTCCAATGACTATTTATATATTTTACCCAAAGTGGAACAACTTCAATAGGAGATAGTGAGGGAGCCCCACTGCATAGCACTCACCTGGGATATGGAAGATCTGAGTTCAAGTCCCTGCTCCAAATCAGGCAGCAAGAGGATTTGAACCTGGTCTCTAACGTCCTGGGTCAGTGTTCTAAAAGAGGTGTGGAGGAGCACTGGCACCACTAACTCCTCACTTTATCCAGGTTAGTTGGATCAGGCCTTGCAAGCAAGATAGGCAGGGAATGCTTAATTTGTGAATTCTGCCAAGGGTTAGGTGTGTGCACTGGCAGAAATTTAGGCATCTCCAATGTTTGGCTACAGCTAAGTGGAAGTTTTGAGGATCTCAGTGGCACATAAATGTTGGACTTAGTGGCAGGTAGTTAGGCACTTACATCTCTTGGTGGATCTAGCAGCAGGCCAAGAGTTCCTGTACTGAAAAGCATCCAGTGTAAGCTTTATGATTTTACATTACCAATATAATTAACGGTAGATGCATTCTTCTTTTCTTTCCCTTCTTATTAACAGGTTATCCACCAGCTCAGACTTTCAGAGAACGAGAGCGCTGCACTGCAGGAACTCCTGGACTGGAGGCGAAAGCTGTGTGAAGAGAGAGGAGACTGGCAGAAAATCCTGCACAACACTGAGCAAAGAATCACAGCTCCTCCCCCACCTCCCTGTAAAAAGCCAACTCTGCTGAAGAAGGCAGAAGATACACCCTGCAACAGACTGTCTTCAGGGATCTGGGATACCACTATGTGATTTCAATTTGTTTGTGGAGTATTAGAAGCAAAACCATCTAATGATTTCAATCTGCAGAGTCAGCAGGTTTCTGCCCCTGCAATGCATGCAGGATTTTCTACAAACATCCATTCAAGAGCACAGGAAGCAGGAGTTACATAGATCTGTTGTGTGTGTGTGTGCGTGTGTATATATGTGTGTTTATTTCCTTTTTTATATATGGAGACAAACTGCACTATAAGTACATAGTTTAAAAATACAAGATAGTTACCTACTGCTCTCCCATGGACAATGAACAAATTCTGTGTTAAGTGAGTGAGGATAGGGAGACGTAATTGGCAAACAATTTGGAGAGATTGGGGAAGTTTGTGTGCACACTGTACAGCTGTTTTATATAGTACAATAATATGATGTTTCTTGTATCTCAATGAATGGTTTTATTATATTACCTATACATATATAATAGTTCTTTGTAGATGTCTGTGTTTTATTGGAATTGCAAACATGATAATTATTTACATGTTTATTACTGGTATTTTACAACTTTATGCAATTGGTGCTGTTGTTCTTTCTTCAGAATACAGGTAATAAATACAGTACTGGTATTTTTTTTCATGGTTTATCCTTAATAATGTACCTAAAGTTTCCACACTGCGGTGGTGTTCTAGCACTGGCAATGTCAACCTTAGCGTCAGCTCTTAAAACCCTTGCAAATGTGCCAGTGATGGTTAATGCTGTTCACATTCAAGAATTAGAGAGCTCTGCTTCTTTATTATGCCCCTCTGTTTCTGAATGAGTGGACTGTGAATATATGTAATTTCATCTCAAAACTTATTTCTTCCTGGGTTATGTGAAATAATGATGTACTCATTTAAACTGTAAGTCTGGTTATAATTCATAGCTGATTATGTATAAAGTAAGGAGTCAGTGGAAAGATACATAATAGTAACTAGGTATGAAAGTACAACTTTGATTTACTGATCTAAGCCACAAGGCTTCATGGAGATGGGTGTATTAAAGGATTATGCCCCTATAGTGGTACAAAGCATGGTTCATTTATACCTTAGATTTCATGTAATAAAATGGTCTCAGATATTGGAGATTCTGGTTGGAGAACATGAGTTCTCTGAGCAATGATACTAATCTGAGAATAACATGCTACTGGAAAATAGTTTGCTACTGTATGGCAGTCTCTGAAATATTTATTTGCCATTAAAATGGCATAATTTATATATCAACACACACATATATAAAAAACTTATTTTGTCAGGGGCTGCTTGCTTTAGGTCCTTGGCCTATCTAAAGCTAATGTGAGGCACTCTTCCTGGTGGCCTGCCTCTCTCACCCCTATGAGGGAGATAAGGGAAAAGGGGGAGATATATATATATCTATCAGATATGTTTGCTACCTGTGTCAAGAGGTAGCT